>NC_057805.1:72881897-73139396 GCF_018294505.1 Triticum aestivum
GGCGGGCTGGCGCCCGACGGCCGGCTCCGCCCAGCGCCCGCGCGCCCGCTGACCCACCCCCGTTTGGCCCTCTAGGCCACTGCCAAACGGGGCCCACTGCCCAGATAAAAAAAGAGGAAACAGAAAAAGAACATATTAAAATAAATAAATAATTAACTTAATTAACTAAATAAACTTAACCTAATTAATCTGTTAATTAAACTAATTAACTTGGTTAGTTAGTTAGCTGTGAATGACATGTGGGACCAGTGGTCTGTTGACTAGTCAAAGTCCACGGTTGACCGATGACATCATGCTGACATCATGCTGACGTCATAAAATGATTTTCGAATTAAATTAATTCTATTAATTCTAAAAATGATTTTAAAATTTGAAAATTAATATAAAATAAACCGTACCTCGGATGAAAATACTTTGTACATGAAAGTTGCTCAGAACGACGAGACGAATCCGAATACGCAGCCCGTTCGTCCGCCACACATCCATAGCATATCAAACTCGCAACTTTTCCCCTCCGATTCATCTGTCCGAAAACGCGAAACACCGGGAATACTTTTCTGGATGTTTTCCCCCTTCGCCGGTACCACCTCCTACCGCGTTAGGGCACACCTAGCACCACGCATTGTCATGTCTTCCATCGTCATGCTTATGTTTGCATTATATTCATTGTTTCTTCCCCCTCTTCTCTCCGGTAGACTACGAGACCGACGTCGCTGCTGGTGCCCCGACCGACTACGCTGTTGACGACCCCTACTTGCCAGAGCAACCAGGCAAGCCCCCCCCTTGATCACCAGATATCGCCTATTCTTCTCTATACTGCTTGCATTAGAGTAGTGTAGCATGTTACTGCTTTCGGTTAATCCTATTCTGCTGCATAGCCTGTCATCGTTACTACAGTTGTTACCCTTACCTGCTATCCTACTGCTTAGTATAGGATGCTAGTGTTCCATCAGTGGCCCTACACTCTTGTCCGTCTGCCATGCTATACTACTGGGCCGTGATCACTTCGAGAGGTGATCACGGGTATATACTATATACTTTATACATGATACATGTGGTGACTAAAGTCGGGTCGGCTCGAGGAGTACCCGCGAGTGATTCACGGATTGGGTGCTGAAAGGACCTTTGTCCCGACGACCCTCTGGGTGGATCTTTGTGGCGGAGCGACAGGGTAGGTTGAGACCGCCTAGGTGAGAGGTGAGCCTGGCCCTGGTCGGTGTCCGCGGTTACATCTAATAACACGCTTAACGAGTTCTTGGTATTTGATCTGAGTCTGGCCATTTGGTCTATACGCACTAACCAACTACGCGGGAACAGTTATGGGCACTCGACGTCGTGGTATCAGCCGAAGCCTTCGTGACGTCAGCGACTGAGCGGCGCACGCCGGATTGGACTGGAACACCTGCTAGGCTAGGTCTGCTTCCGGTCGCGTTCGCAACGTGCAGGTGTGCAATGGGCGATGGGCCCAGACCCCTGCGCCATAGGATTTAGACCGGCGTGCTGACCTCTCTATTGTGCCTAGCTGGGGCTGCGACGTGTTGATCTTCCGAGGCCGGGCATGACTCAGGAAAGTGTGTCCGGCCAAATGGGATCGAGCATGTTGGGTTATGTGGTGCACCCCTGCAGGGAAGTTTATCTATTCGAATAGCCCTGTCCCTCGGTAAAAGGATGACCCGGAGTTGTACCTTGACCTTATGACAACTAGAACCAGATACATAATAAAATACACCCTTCCAAGTGCCAGATACAACCCGGTGATCGCTCTCTAACAGGGCGGCGAGGAGGGGATCGCCGGGTAGGATTATGCTATGCGATGCTACTTGGAGGACTTCAATCTACTCTCTTCTACATGCTGCAAGATGGAGGTGGCCAGAAGCGTAGTCTTCGACAGGATTAGCTATCCCCCTCTTATTCTGGCATTCTGCAGTTCAGTCCACCGAAATGGCCCTTTACACATATACCCATGCATATGTAGTGTAGCTCCTTGCTTGCGAGTACTTTGGATGAGTACTCACGGTTGCTTTTCTCCCTCTTTCCCCCCTTTCCGTTCTACCTGGTTGTCACAACCAGATGCTGGAGCCCAGGAGCCAGACGCCACCGTCGACGACGACTCCTACTACACCGGAGGTGCCTACTACTATGTGCAGCCCGCTGACGATGACCAGGAGTAGTTTAGGAGGATCCCAGGCAGGAGGCTTGCGCCTCTTTCGATCTGTATCCCAGTTTGTGCTAGCCTTCTTAAGGCAAACTTGTTTAACTTATGTCTGTACTCAGATATTGTTGCTTCCGCTGACTCGTCTATGATCGAGCACTTGTATTCGAGCCCTCGAGGCCCCTGGCTTGTATTATGATGCTGGTATGACTTATTTATGTTGTAGAGTTGTGTTGTGATATCTTCCCGTGAGTCCCTGATCTTGATCATACACATTTGCGTGCATGATTAGTGTACGATTGAATCGGGGGCATCACAAGTTGGGGCCCCCAAGTCCTTGAGGGCAAACTCATCGCGAAAACGAGCAGTGAGCCGCTGAAGGAGCTCGGCAGTAGATGCCGTCAGGATGATGTCGTTGACATAGAGCAGCAAGTAGGCCGTGGCAGCTCCGGATGATACACGAAGAAGGACGCATCGGAGTGAGTGGATATGAATCCAAGCACCTGCAGGAACGCAGCGATGCGCTGGTACCAGGCCCGGGGCGCCTGCTTCAACCCGTAAAGGGAACGGGGAGTAAGCACACGTGGTGTGGATGCGAGGCGTCAACGAAGCCGGTGGGCTGCTCACAGAACACCTGCTCAGCGAGGTGGCCATGCAAGAAGGCGTTGGAAACGTCCAACTGATGCACGGGCCAGGCTCGGGAGACGGCTAACTGAAGCACTATGCAGATTGTGCCCGGTTTGACAACCGGGGCAAAAGTATCAGTGAAGTCCACGCCCTCGCGTTGCCGAAAGCCCCGAACCACCCAGCGAGCTTTGTAGCGCTCGAGAGTGCCGCCCGGACGAGTCTTGTGCCGAAAGACCCACTTGCCCGTGATGATGTTGGCACGAGGCGGCCAAGGGACGAGCTGCCAGGTGCGATTCCGCTAGAGAGCGTCGAACTCTTCTGCATCGCAGCGAGCCAATGAGGATCCCGGAGGGCGGCTCGAGCTGACGATGGGAGAGGGTACGGCTCAGAGACGTAAGCAGCGAGAAGATACTCATCGTTGTTATATCGCGTGCTCGGGCGAAGAGTGCCAGCCCGAGAGCGAGTCATCGGGCGGGGCAGCAGGTCCGGAGCGGCGGCGGGTGATGATGGCGGAGAGCCCGCCGCCTCCGAGGTCACGGGCGAGGCCGCGGGGATCGCCGAGGGGGGCGCCGAGGATGCCGGGGGCGTCGTGGGCGCCGGGGACGCGGTGTGCGCCGTGGTCGGGGAAGCCGCGAGGAGGGGCGCGGCCCCTGAGGCAGCCAGACGGGGAGGAACTCGACCCGTGGCGCGAGGGGCACCCTCAAAGCCGGGATGCGGCCCAAGAGATGCTCTCGGGCGACCGTCACCGGGAAAACTCACCGTAGAACCACCGGCAGCGGGCAAGGCCGCAACATCCGAATGTACCTGCTGAAACGGAAAAACCATCTCATCTAAGTAAACGTGTCGGGAAGTGATCACCCGATGTGAGATAGGATCATAGCAGCGGTAGCCTTTGGTGTTGGGTGGATAGCCGAGAAAGATGCAGGCCAAGGACCTAGGAGCAAGCTTATGCGGAGTAGTGGAAGCGATGCTAGGGTAGCACAAGCAACCGAAGATGCGTAGCTCATCGTAGGAGGGTGGCATGCCGAACAAGAGGTGATGAGGTGCAAAATTCCCGCGAGTGCGACATGGACGGATGTTGATGAGTAGTGATGGGTGGCAAGCGCGTCGGGCCAAAAATGTGGTGGCACATTGGCGTGAAAAAGAAGCGTGCAGACGCAATCATTAAGAGTGCGAAGCACGCGCTCAGCGCGACCATTATGTTGCGAAGTGTACACGCAAGTGCGACGAAAGATCGTGCCGTGTGTGGCGAGGAGGTTGTGGATGGCAAGATTATCAAACTCCTTCCCGTTGTCTGTTTGCAACGCATGGATGGGATGCCCAAAATGCGTGGAGACATAAGAGTAGAAAGCGGTGAGAGTGGGAACAGCATCCGACTTTCGCTGCAACGGGAAGGTCCACACATAGTGAGAAAAATCATCAAGTACAACAAGATAATAAAGATAGCCCGTGTTACTTGCAACAAGAGAGGTCCAAACATCACTATGAATTAAATCAAATGGGTATGATGCAACATGCGATGAAGTGCTAAATGGAAGACAAACATGTTTGTTGAGACGACAGGCATGACAAGTGTGATCGTCGATCTTATTACACGTGAAGAAAAAACTCCGAAGAATATGATGAAGGTGTTGGAAATATGCCCTAGAGGCAATAATAAAATGGTTATTATTATATTTCCTTGTTCATGATAATTGTCTATTGTTCATGCTATAATTGTATTAACCGGAAACAGTAATACATGTGTGAATACATAGATCACAACATGTCCCTAGTGAGCCTCTAGTTGACTAGCTCGTTGATCAATAGATGGTTGTGGTTTCCTAACCATGGACATTGGATGTCGTTGATAACGGGATCACATCATTAGGAGAATGATGTGATGGACAAGACCCAATCCTAAGCATAGCACAAGATCGTGTAGTTCGTTTGCTAGAGCTTTTCTAATGTCAAGTATCGTTTCCTTAGACCATGAGATTGTGCAACTCCCGGATACCGTAGGAGTGCTTTGGGTGTATCAAACGTCACAACGTAACTGGGTGGCTATAAAGGTGCACTACAGGTATCTCCGAAAGTGTCTGTTGGGTTGGCACGAATCGAGACTAGGATTTGTCACTCCGTACGACGGAGAGGTATCTCTGGGCCCACTCGGTAATGCATCATCATAATGAGCAAAATGTGACTAAGAAGTTAGCCACGGGATCATGCATTGCAGAACGAGTAAAGAGACTTGCTGGTTACGAGATTGAACGAGGTATGGGGATACCGATGATCGAATCTCGGGCAAGTAGAATACCGATAGACAAAGGGAATTGTATACGGGATTGATTGAATCCCCGACATCGTGGTTCATCCGATGAGATCATCGTGGAACATGTGGGAGCCAATATGGGTATCCAGATCCCGCTATTGGTTATTGACCGGAGAGGTGTCTCGGTCATGTCTGCATGGTTCCCGAACCCGTAGGGTCTACACACTTAAGGTTCGGTGACGCTAGAGTTGTAATGGGAATCATATGTGGTTACCGAAGGTTGTTCAGAGTCCCAGATGAGATCTCGGACGTCACGAGGAGTTTCGGAATGGTCCTGAGGTGAAGATCGATATTGGACGAAGGGTATTGGAGATCGGAAGTGTTCCGGGGGTACCAGGCTATGGCCAGCATGACCGAAAGGTGTTTCGGGGGCCCCGGCAAGCATTGGGGGCCTTATGGGCCAAGGGGAGGGGTCACACCAACCCACTAAGGGGTGTGCGCCCCTCCCACCCCATCTCACGCAACTTGGAGAGGTGTGTGAAGGAAATATGCCCTGGAGGCAATAATAAAGTTGTTATTTATATTTCCTTATATCATGATAAATGTTTATTATTCATGCTAGAATTGTATTAACCAGAAACTTAGTACATGTGTGAATATATAGACACACTATGTGTGACTAGTATGCCTCTACTTGACTAGCTCGTTGAATCAAAGATGGTTAAGTTTCCTAGCCATAGACATGAGTTGTCATTTGATTAACGGGATCACATCATTAGAGAATGATGTGATTGACTTGACCCATTCCGTTAGCTTAGCAATGGATCGTTTAGTATATTGCTATTGCTTTCTTCGGTGAATTATACAAGTTCCTATGACTATGAGATTATGCAACTCCCGAATATCGGTGGAACACTTTGTGTGCTACCAAACGTCACAACGTAACTGGGTGATTATAAAGGTGCTCTATAGGTGTCTCCGAAGGTACTTGTTGGGTTGGCATAGATCGAGATTTGGATTTGTTAGTCTGATTATCGGAGAGGTATCTCTGGGCCCTCTCGGTAATACACATCACTATGAGCCTTGCAAGCAATGCAACTAATGAGTTAGTTGCGGGATGATGTATTACGGAACAAGTAAAGAGAGTTTCCGGTAATGAGATTGAACTAGGTATTGAGATACCGATGATCGAATCTCGGGCAAGTAACATACCGATGACAATGGGAACAAACGTATGTTGTTGTGCGGTTTGACCGATAAAGATCTTCGTAGAATATGTAGGAGCCAATATGAGCATCCAGGTTCCGCTATTGGTTATTGACCGGAAACGAGTCTGCGTCATGTCTACATAGTTCTCGAACCCGTAGGGTCCGCACGCTTAACGTTCGGTGACGATCAGTAATATGAGTTTTTGTGTTTTGATGTACCGAAGGTAGTTCGGAGTCCCGGATGTGATCACGGACATGATGAGGAGTCTCAAAATGGTCGAGACGTAAAGATTGATATATTGGACAGCTATATTCGGACACCGGAAGTGTTTCGGATGGTTTCGGAGAAAACCGGAGTGCCGGAGGGGTTACCGGAACCCCCGGGGAAGTATTGGGCCTTAGTGGGCCTGAGGGGAGAGAGAGGGCAGAAGCCCAGGAGGTGGCACGCCCCCTCCCATGAGGAGTCCGAATTGCACTAGGGGAGGGGGGCGCGGCCCCTCTTTCCCTCTCCCTCTCCCTCTCCCTCTCTTTCCTTCCCCTTCCCCCTTCCTAGTAGGGCTAGGAAAGGATGAATCCTACTCCGGCTAGGAGGAGGATTCCTCCTCTCCTTGGGGCGCACCAAGGCCGGCCGGCCTCCCCCCTCGCTCCTTTATATACGGGGGCAGGGGGGCACCCAAAGACACACAAGTTGATTGTTCCAAGCCGTGTGCGGTGCCCCCCTCCACCATAATCCACCTCGATCATATCGTAGCGGTGCTTAGCAAAGCCCTGCGTCGGTATCACCATTATCACGCCGTTGTGCTGATGAAACTCTCCCGCGAAGCTCTGCTGGATCGGAGTTCATGGGACGTCATCGAGCTGAACGTGTGCTGAACTCGGAGGTGCCGTGCGTTCAGTACTTGGATCGGTCGGATCGTGAAGATGTACGACTACATCAACCGTGTTGGGGATATTACCACTGGGCGTAAACCGGCCAAGAGAGGCCGGGTTAACTTCATAAGTAGTTCATCTGTATCTGAAGCCCATGACGATCGACGGTGACACTTCATGGAGGCCCAAGGCCCAAAGCCGGTTTAATGCATGTAGACACAAACCGGCATTGCGATGTAAACTTGTGTTGTAAGATATGCGTAGCAGAAACCGAGCCGGACACGATTATGAGCCGGCCTCGGAGTCTGTAAACCGACGGGCGTCAACCCATGTATATAGGGGGATGACCCGGCGGTGGTTCAGGGACAACAGACAACAACTCGAGACTCAGGCAAAGCGTATTCGCTCCCTGGTCATCGAAACCCCATCAATTCCATCACAACATGACGTAGTCTTTTACCTTCATCGAAGGGGCCGAACTAGTATAAAACTCTCTTGCATCCCTTGTCCGCTTTAACCCCTTCGAGCTAACCCGTAGCGATGGCTCCACGACTAAGTCCTTTCTCTAGGACATCTGCCGTGACAAAACCACGACAGTTGGCGCCCACTGTGGGGCTATCGCACGATGGTTTCAAGTTCTTGGAGGGCAGCTTCGAAGGACTCAAGGGTTACGCTATGGGCCGGATGACCAAGAGTCGTCGCGGCAAGCTCTACATCGATGATGCAGGCTGGGGCCCCGAGGCCGGCTCAATCGAGTACGGGTACCGGGTCCCCTTTGGTGGCATACACATTTTCATTGGCAAGATCGGTGAACCGGGCCCTGAGCCGGACATCTGCACCGACCTCATCGAAACGGCTCAGCGTGCGAGATCTGCCCGGGTCAAGCCTGTCATGAAGCGTGCCTTCGTGGGAGTTATCCATGGAGGTGAATCTGAGGATAGATCGGAATATGGTGGTGAGATCATCGTTTATTCCGGCGACGAGTCATCGACTAGAGAGACCGAGTCGTTATATCAGTTACAAGATGGCTGGATTGGGGGCTGTTCCGATGGCGACAGTATTCCGGACCCCTTCGATCCGCCAAACCGGGTGGCGATCTTCATGGCCGGCACGCAACCAGCGCTCCACTCTTCAACCGCAGCGGCGATGATTTTCGGGTCAGCAGCGACGGCAGCGGCTGGGGCAGGAGGCCCTGTGCGACCGCCAGCTCAGGTTCTATCTGATTTGTTTGATGCGTTGGCAACGTTGATGGCGGAGGTTAACCCAGCGGATTAGGATGCGGAAGTCGCGAAAGTGAAAGACCAGATCACCCAGGCAAAAGCCGACTTAGCAGCTGAGGATACCAGGATAGCCGCGGAGCGGGCCGCTTTGGATGCACAAGCTTACCTGATTATGCTGGATCAGAGTGCGTCGAACGAAGTCCTGAAGAGGAGGCACCGATCTCGCCAGCCGCCGGTTTACGACGCTAGAAATCTCTTTAACACCCCAGGGGCAGGAACCAGTAATCCGCCGGTGGTAAACCGGGCAGAGACACCCAGAGGAGGGGCGCCGGTTCAACCACGTTTGGTGGATCTGCCTCGTCAGAACAATGTTGTGGTACCTCATGTCCCCACACCACCGGGTCATTATTCTAACCCAATGGACAACATTGTCGCTGCCGCTTCACGACTGGCGGCCATCCCGATCGAAGGCGATTCTCCAGCAGCGGTCGAGACGCGTCGGGTTAAGGAGCTTCTTCAAACAACCTTGATTCAACAGGAGGCATATTCATATAGTCGCGACCGGGTTCATTCCACTCCCCGTCCAAGCCGGAGTTACAGCAGGCGTATGGATGAACCGGCAGTGTCAAGCAATGCGCGGAACCGTGATCCGCCCCATGGCCATAACCCGGCGGGTGGTGCCGGCGATGCTCATGATGTGGTGGACCGGGCTCGGGCACGCAGGGAGGCCGAGTTAGCAGCGCAGCACGAGGCCCGTCAGCTTACTCCGGTTCGTCCAACCACATCGGTGGAACCAGGAGTTACCTCTAGTTCCTTGGGAGTGCCATGTCTTGTCCCGGCGTTGCGCAATGTGCGCCTGCCCAAAGATTTCAAGGGCCCGCGCAAGGTGCCGAATTACACCGCTGATTTATCCCCTGAAACATGGGTTGAAAGCTATGAGATGGCCATGGAGATGCTGGACGTGGATGATGCGGCATGTGCGAAGTACTTCACCATGATGCTAGAAGGAATGGCCCGCACTAGGCGAAAGAGTTTACCGGCTAATTCTATCAGGTCATGGGCGGAGTTGAGAGCCCGGTTTGTTCAGAATTTCAAGGATACATGTAAGCAGCCCATGTCAATTGTGGACTTAGCTGCCTGTGTCTAGGAGGAAGGAGAGTCAACGACCCATTGGGTGCACCGGGTTTTGGAGATTTTGCATTCATCAGACCGCATCAACGCTGACACCGCAGTTTTAACATTGGAAGGCAACTGTCGGTTTCAGCCCTTGAAGTTGAAGTTGGGACGGCTCGAACGTCATTGTAATAACATGGGAACCCTCATGGCTACACTAGTGAAGTATGCCGACTCTGATAGTACCAAGGATCCCGAGTCTGACGATGACAAGACAGGGAAGGGAAAGAAGAGCGGCAACGCCAAGGGGCAGCACCACAACCCGGCGGGTCATGGAAACGGCGGCAAGCGTAAAGCGGAGCACGGTTTAGACTTTGTGGCTAACACTAATACGCACGACAAGGGCCAGCGGCGTAAGGGTAAACCGCCCCGGCGGAATGGAATGCCGAATCCTAGTCCGGACCGTTTGTCGTATCTGTTGAACCAGCCCTGTCCAAAGCATGGGACGAAGGCGGAACTATCTACACACCTCTGGAAAGATTGTTATATCATGCAAGGGTTCAAAAATTCTGACACTTTCCGGTATGATCATGGATCAGGAGGCGGTTCGGGCTCTGGCTCTCATGGGCCGGGTTATGGCGGAGAAAATTCCGGTTCGGGATTCCATGGCAATCAGGGTGGACACAACAATCAAAGTAATCAAGGTAACCAAGGTGGCTATAATCATCAGGGCAATCAGCAACAGTAGCAGCAGCAGTCGGGTTACCAGAGCAACCCAAAGCAGTTGAATAGCGGACAGTATCATGTCTTCACCACTAGCTTGGACAAGCGCGATCAGAAGCTTCATAAGAGGATGGTGAATGCCGTTGAACCGGCGGTGCCCCGTTATTTGCGCTGGTCCGAGCAGCCCATTGTGTGGAGTAGAGACGATCATCCACCCCGGGTTGACAATCCGGGTCATCTGGCTCTGGTGGTGGCACCTCAGGTAGGAGGTTATAAGTTCACTAAGGTACTCATGGATGGAAGGAGTAGTATCAATATCCTTTATTATGAAACTTTCCATCGCATGGGGCTAACAGATAAAAATCTTAAACCGTCCAATACGGTGTTCCATGGTGTGGTGCCTGGTAAGTCGGCATATCCTGTTGGTAAGATAGCTCTAGAGGTGGCTTTTGGAGATGAGCATGACTCGAGATCAGAAACCTTGACCTTTGAAGTGGTGAAAATCAGAAGCCCATATCATGCCCTATTTGGGCGGCCAGCTTATGCTAAGTTTATGGCACGGCCTTGTTATGTCTATCTACAGCTCAAGATGCCGGGTCACAAGGGAACTATAACCGTGCATGGGAGCCGCAAGATTGCCCTGAAATGTGAGGAAGGTGATGCGGCTTATGCTGAGTCGGTTTGTGCAACAGAGGAGTTGAAGTTTTACAAAGACAATGTTGATCCGGCAGATATGACTTCATTGAAGAAACCAACTACGGATCATGATCCGGCCCTGAAGTTTAAATCGGCTGATGAGACTAAACTTGTTGACTTCGTGCCTGGCGATTCGTCCAAGCAGTTTAGCATCAGCGCTAACTTGGATCGGAAATAGGAAAGCACGCTCATCGAGTTCATCCATGAGAATCGGGACATCTTTGCATGGAAGCCTTCTGACATGCCTGGTGTACCGAGAGAACTCGCTGAGCACACCCTCAATGTTGATCCTAAGTATAAACCGGTCAAGCAGTTTCTCCGCCGGTTCAATGAAGAAAGACGCAAAGCTATTGGAGAAGAAGTAGCCAGGCTCTTGGTGGCTGGATTTATTATTGAAGTATTCCATCCTGAGTGGTTGGCTAATCCGGTGCTGGTCCTCAAGAAGAATGGCACTTGGCGTATGTGTGTGGACTACACAGATCTCAACAAAGTTTGTCCAGCAGATCCTTTTGCCCTCCCCCATATTGATCAGATTATTGATGCTACGGCGGGTTGTGAGCGGTTAAGTTTTTTGGATGCATATTCTGGTTATCATCAGATCAAGATGGCAGTTAAGGACCAGGAGAAGAAGGCCTTCATAACTCCCTTTGGAGCCTTCTGCTATGTGTCCATGCCCTTTGGGCTCAAGACTGCACAGGCAACTTATCAACGGTGTGTGCAGAATTGTCTTCATAAACAGATCGGCCGCAATGTTCACGCCTATGTGGATGATATTGTGGTGAAATCAAGGAAAAAGGAGACATTGATTGATGACTTGAAGGAAACCTTTGATAACCCGCAGGTTTATAAAATGATGCTTAATCCGGCCAAATGTATCTTTGTTGTACCTGCAGGCAAGCTCTTGGGTTTTTTGGTGTCTAACAGGGGCATTGAAGCTAATCCGGAAAAGATCAAAGCCATCACCTCCTTGGCTAAACCAAAGTGCATCAATGATGTTCAACGCCTGGCAGGCCGGATTGCCGCGTTGAGCCGGTTTGTTAGTCGTCTTGGTGAGAAGGCCATTACTTTGTATCAGATGCTGAAGAAAACGGATAACTTCGTCTGGAGTGACGCCGCTAATGAAGCATTTGAGGACTTAAAGCGGCAGCTAGCTAATCCGCCGATTCTCGCTACTCCGGTTGATAAAGAACTGTTGCTGCTATATGTGACAGCTAACGCTCGGGCTGTTAGTGTGGCTATTGTGGTGGAGCGCAAGGAGGCAGGAAAGGAATATCCGGTTCAGCGGCCGGTTTACTATATTAGTGAGGTACTCTTGAATCCAAGCAGAGGTACCCGCATTGGCAAAAATTGGTGTATGGGGTTTTCATGGCAAGCCGGAAGCTTAAGAAGTATTTCCAAGGTCATCCCATCACGGTGGTCAGCTCTGCTCCTTTGGGGGATATAATCCAGAATAGGGAGGCAACTGGTCGAATTGCTAAGTGGGCTATCGAGCTCGGGCCTCATGGGTTGAAATACATACCCCGAACGACGATCAAATCTCAGGCACTTGTGGATTTCATCAATGATTGGACAGAGTTACAAGCGCCAGAAGAAAAGCCGGATCACACGTATTGGACTATTCATTTCGATGGGTCGAGGCAATTGGAGGGCTCGGGGGCTGGAGTCATGTTAACTTCCCCATGAGGTGATACATTTTGTTATGTTCTCCGTTTAATGTTCCCTTGCACTAATAATGCAGCTGAATATGAGGCATTACTCCATGGTCTTCGGATGGCTAAGGAGATGAATCTCAGCCGGTTTAAATGTTTCAGTGACTCGGATTTGGTGGCTCAACAAGTGTGTGGCACTTGGGATTCCAAGGACCCACTAATGGCAGCATATCGTCGTGAGGTGGATATTGTTGCAGGTCACTTCAAAGGTTATCAGGTGGATCATGTGGACCGGCGGAAGAATGAAGCAGCAGACGCTTTAAGCCGCCTGGGCTCCCAACGTAAACCGGTTCCACCTAATGTCTTCCTGGATGTTTTGCATAATCCGTCCGTCAAGCTCCCTGGTGAAGAGGATTTGGCTATTCCTGATCCGGAGGCTCAGTTGGTGGCGGCTCTACATGTTATCCCGGATTGGACGGTTTCGTATCTGGCATATATGAACCGGGGCGAGTTACCAGAGGATGAAGTTTTGGCCAGGCAGATAACCCGGCGGTCCAAGTCCATGATTATTATCAATGGAGAGTTGCACCATTGCAGTGTGACAGGGGCGTTTCAACGCTGTGTATCTCCTGATGAAGGCCGTGAAATTTTGCGTGAGATCCACGAAGGAGATTGTGGACACCACGCCGGTTCAAAATCTTTGGTGGCCAAGGCGTTTTGTCACGGTTTCTATTGGTTGACAGCTCATGCTGATGCGGAGGACTTGGTTAAAAGATGTGATGGCTGTCAGAAATTCTCACGACGTGCTCATGTACCAGCTCAAGAATTGAGGATGATTCCAATCACCTGGCAGTTTGCAACTTGGGGGCTGGATATGGTTGGGCCTTTCAAGAGGTCCAAGGACAAGAAGACCCACCTTTTGGTGGCGGTTGGTAAGTTCAAAAAATGGGTAGAGGCAGAGCCAGTTAGTAAGTGTGACGCGGCCACGGCGGTTCAATTCATCAAAAAGGTGATTTTCCGGTTTGGCTTTCCACACAGCATTATAACAGACAATGGTACCAATCTGTCAAAGGGTGCCATGAAGGAGTTCTGTCAACGTGAGCACATCCGGCTTGACGTGTCATCAGTGGCTCACCCCCAATCAAATGGTCAAGCGGAGAGGGCCAATCAAGAGACCTTGAGAGGCATCAAACCCCGGCTAATGGTTCCTTTGCAACGGACGCCGGGCTGTTGGGTTGAGGAGTTACCTTCAGTGTTATGGAGCATCAATACCACACCCAACAGATCGACAGGCTACACGCCGTTCTTCATGGTTTATGGAGCGGAAGCGGTTCTTCCTAGTGACATCCGTCATGACTCGCCTTGTGTAGCGGCATATGTTGAAGCGGATAACGAGAAGGCACGGCAGGAAGCTCTTGACCTGTTAGATGAGGAGCGTGACATGGCGGCAGCCCATTCGGCGATTTATCAGCAAGATCTACGTCGTTATCATAGCTGCCGGGTTAGAACCAGAACCTTTCAAGAAGGAGATTTGGTGCTTCGACTCATCCAGGATCAGACGGATATGCACAAGCTATCCCCCCCTTGGGAAGGGCCTTTTGTGGTCAGCAAGGATTTGCACAATGGGTCGTACTACCTAATCGATGTTCGAGAGCGCAAAGATTCACGTAAATCAGAGGAGGAGACCAACCGGCCGTGGAATATTGCTCATCTTCGGCCCTACTATACTTGAGCTACAGGCTCTGCTTATGTACATATTATGACATTGTATATATTATGATCAATATAATAAACCAGAACCTCAGCTAAAGCGGGGTATCTGTTGTTTTCTTACATCACGTGTGGTTACATGGAGCTTACAAAGCGGCATCCGGTTTACCCCTTGATTTAGCTTCTTAAAGCTTGATATCAGATCACTTGGGGGCTTGGTCGTATCCGAACCATAGCTACACCTCTTGATCGGCACAATGCCACAGCATCACTTGGGAGCATGGTCGAACCCGAACCATAGCTACACCTCTTGATCTGCGCAATGCCACAACATCACTTGGGAGCATGGTCGAACCCGAACCATGACTACGCCTCTTGATCGGCGTAAAGCCACATAATCACTTGGGGGCTTGGTCGTATCCGAACCATAGCCACGCCTCTTGATCGGCGTAATGCCACAGCATCACTTGGGAGCATGGTCGAACCCGAACCATGACTACGCCTCTTGATCGGCGTAAAGCCACAAAATCACTTGGGGGCTTGGTCAAACCCGAACCATAGCAATGCCTTTTGATCGGTGTAATGCCACAGCATCACTTGGGGGCTTGGTCGAACCCGAACCATAGCAACACCTCTTGATCAAATTTGGGGCCTGGCAGCCCGTGAAAAGCCTCGACTACAACGGTTTTATTTGCCTTTTGCCAAGTTTCTTTTTCTTTTGCTAAGATTTGTGATGTTTTCAAACCAGTGTTTATCAACCCGGTTGGGCTGTCAACTACAAGTTGTTAGTACATGACCAAGTTATAATCCGGAGACTATCGGCCCGGTCTGGTTTGGACTCATAGTCACGAGTATGGAATAAGTCGGTGTTTATCACAACCCGGAACGGTTTTGTTGTAAACCGACATTATATAACAGGAGATACTTTTACTCCGGATTAAGGTTATTACCTTCATTACAAGGTTGGTCAGCCAACACTATGCCTAAAGGTCGCAGGTATCATATATTTCCATACTTGGTTATCTTTTACAACCTTGGTTATAAAACTTGGTCATATATATAGTTGGGTATCATGACCCGCCCGGTGGTAAACCGCCAGGGCATTTTAAGCTTTTTATCTGCAGGAACAATTGGAATAAATAGCTATGGATTATGAACATCATATCTCAAAGCATGGCGGATTAACACGCATCAGTTGCAGATAAATATGCACGAAGGCATAACAGACCAAGTGTTTTAAACTAGCCTATTACAAGGCATTTCAGTACTCAAAGGAATAATTCTTTCTGAATAAAAATTGCAGTATGGAAGGTTAAACCGGCCACCGGGTTATGATCACTGAGCAGCTTGACCTGACGGATGCGGGTCATCTTGCACCGGTTCTTTTTCTTCGTCCCTACCCAGCGGCTGGAAGTCAACAGTTGTCCAGTCGATCCCAGTTAAAGCTTGGAACACAGCTTCGTCGCTTAGAAGGGTGGACGATTCAATATCAGGGGCATAAGTGTGCTTACGGATTTGAGGGATTAGGCTTTGAGCTTCAAGAGCTGGTGCAGCAACCCGCTTGTTATTGATATCATAACTCGCCTGATAATGTGAAAGATCAGCTTCTTCAGCAAGTTGACAAGCCAGTGGACGTACTTCCTGGTTTATGGCACGGAGATCTTCAGTGCAAAATTCTGATCCGTCCTCTTTCAAGCTTGGGTAGCCCTTCGCCACGTCCGTTGGATCAAGATCAGGCACCCATGCTTTTGCCCGGGTTAGCGCGATCAGAGCGCCAGCCCTTGCAACAGACCTCTTCAGCTCATCTATCCGGGCATGCAGCATAGATAGCATGTCTAAGGTATCCTTGATCAATGTCGGGGGTGGCTTATTGTGCGAAGCGGTGCAGATAATCCATTGTGCGCCGGTATAAAGTTGCTCTATCAACGTGTAGGCAGCTTTCAACTTCTTCTGCACATCTGAGCCCAGATGGCTAATGCGGGTTCCTGTATCATTACAAACATCAGTAAACCGACAGCGCATGAGAGGATATGTTGAAAGCATAAAGGAAGGATGCTTACCAAACACAGCAGAGGTCATAGCATGCACTGGCCGCTTTACACCAGTCAGCTCGTCAACCACCGGTTTAAGAGCGGCTTCTGCGTTTTCAGCCCTTTTTATCAAAGTGGCTTTTTCAGTCTCCCAATCCGCCCGCTCTTTGTTGAAGTCCTCTTTCAGTTTCTCCATAGCGCCTAGAGCACGGGTCAACTCTTCCTTCTCTTTGGAGGCTTCAGATTGCTGGGTTTTGATGTTCTCCTACAGATCAGCGGTTTGGCGTTCCTTCTTGCTCAGCTTCGCCTGTAAAGAGACAGATACATAATGAGTTGATAGTACATATTTGAAGTACCAAGCACATAACAAGTTATGCCCTTAGTACTTGGGGGCTAATGCATATTTGCGTTTACTCAGAAATTTTTACAAGTCCCAAACACAATACAAGTATTAAGCTTGGCACTTGGGGGCTAATGTGTGTTTGAAAAGCTGTTGATATGGGAATTCTTCTACAGTCCCAGTTCATCTTTATAAAGTTAAATCGGCCGTTGGGGACTATATCGGCGAAAGAACAATATGGAAAATTTTAAGGAACCAGTTCATCTTAACGAGGTAATCCGGTCTCTGGAGGCAAAATATGCAAAGATAAGTTGTGACAAAAGTCCCGGTTTAGATCGGTATCATAAACCGTCACTTGGGGGCTACTAGGAATTGGTAAACTACAATTGGACAAAAGAGAAAAATGGTAGTTACCTCATATCGCTCCTTCATAAAGTTTACCAAACTAGCTTCATAGTCACGGCTGGTATACAGACGGTTCAAGAAGCCAGAATGAATATCTTGAACATTGAGGTTGGCGAAGCGTGATAAATCGGCATTCCATTTGCCTTTGCCGATAGCAGAGAGATCATCCTTGGCAGTATGCTTTGAAAAAGCTACACGGTTGCCTGGAGTGGAGTGGCCAGTGCTAGTAATCATAACATCATCGTCTTGTTCATCAGCAGCTCTGGCCGGAGTTGGCGGTTTATCAGTGTCCTTCGCTGGACTGGCTGGTTTGTCACCAGTTTGGACAGGGCTGGTTGGCCGGTCTACATGACTTGTAGTATCAACTTGCACTTGTTCAGCAAGGAAATCATGATCTTGAAGCGGCGGATCGTGAAGCATGGCGTCATCATCATTTTCTTCCAGCTCTGGAGTTGTTTCCGGTTCAGCAGCTACATTTTCATCAGCCGGTTTGTTTAACCGAGCTTTCTTGCTGGGTCTTGGCTTGGCGCTGCGAAAAGATAAGACATAAGGATCAGTACAATATGAAAATATAACATATCAAGAATAAAGACATGTGCATAACTCACCCAGGAACTGTTTTGAGAGGTGGAAGCTGTGTGGCCGAAGACTCGCCAGAGGATGAGTGAGAAGTACCCTGATAATTTGAATCAGACGGGTTAAGAGGCTGGCGAAAACAACCTGCTTCTGGGCATGAAGTATCAATGGGATAAGAGACCTCTGATCGGCGTTTCTGAACCGGACTGTTCGGTAAATCGGCGGAGGTAACTACCTGGCCGCTGTGCCGGGTTGTACGGCGAGCTTCGTGCTGCTGCGTCTTCAAAAGAAAGTTTGGATCCAAATAAGCAAGAGGGTGAGAAAATTTTACTTTCCGATTTGCTTGACGGATTTTCGATGTTGGCAGAGGATCTGAATCGGAGGAAAGAATAGTTACCTCTATGTCCTCAGCGTGACTGCCTTCAGCGTCGTCCTGATAATAATCATTGTCAATGAGATGTACGAAAAATAAACCAAGAGAGTCAAGTTCTACCTCTGATTCCGGATTACGCACATTGTCGTCAGCTGGTAGATCGGAGGATGCAGTGGTCCTTCTCTTGGCAGGTTTCTTGACAACCTTGGTCTTTGGACGAACTGGCTTGACCGGTTTGTCTTGCGGTTTTGCCGGTTTATCTTGTGATGGTTTCTTGTTCCAGAACGGATCATCACCCTGTTAGAAAAATAATCACACTTTCAGAGAATATTTGGACAGAAGCAAATTCAGACACAAAGGATTATATGATTCTTACAGCTGGTGGTTTATTGAAGGTGCAGAAAGGGAGTAGCCCGGTTTGGGCACAGACGGCCTCCGGTTTGTTTAGTATTTTCTTTACAGCCTCAGTGACTTCGTCATCTGTAAGCTGAATGTCAATGTGCTGCTGAGCATCCTTCAAACTCCCCGTGTACTCACACATCAAACCGGGCGCCGGCTTAAGGGCAGAATGCTCCAGCTTATCCAGCAACAAGCAAGATCGACTCCTGTCAAACCGTTCACCATGAAGGCTCTATGCTTCGAAAGTTGGGGAGCATAGTTGGCTCGTTCTCTTGCTGTCAGCCTCTGAGGAAACGAGTGTGTGTTGCTCAGGCGTTCAGGGCGGTAACCCGGTAGGGGGTTTTCGTCAGATGGAGAGGTATCCATGCAGTAAAACCAAGTTTGGTTCCACTCTTTGGGGTGACTGTGGAGTTTGGGATTGGGGAAGGTGACTTCTTTTCTCTTTTGAACCGCCATTCCGCCCAGTTCCGTATTGGGTCCATCTGAGAACTCGGTGCGACGGTTTAAATGAAAGAAATCCCTAAACAGTTCGACTTTAGGTTCCTCTTGCAGATAAGCTTCACAGAATACTTGGAAGTGGCAGATATTGGTAACAAAGTTGGGACCGATGTCTTGAGGGCGCAGTTGAAAATTGGCTAGCACATCTCGAAATTTTTTTGAACCGGGAGGGCTAAAACCTCGTCCGAGATGATCAGCAAACACGACTACTTCTCCATCCTTGGGTGTAGGAGGATTTTCCGGGCCAGGGACCCTCCAGTGGATGACATCTTTCTTGGCTAGGGCGCCCGTCTTAAGAAGGTTGTTTAATTGCTCCTCGGTCACTCGAGAAGGAGCCCAATTGCACTCATAAACTTGTTTAGCCATGACAAGGAAAATCTGAAACATGAATATTACCGGTTTAAGATTTACAGTGGACAACTATACAGCGGTATGAGGATACTAACATATTGGTAAACCGGAGTGTGGCAATGGAACAGTGTAATGCATTGGCGGTTCAACAGGGGACTAATGGTATCTACCGGGTCATCATTTTTTCTGTGAGGTTAAACCAGCCAATCTGGTATTCAAAGGGTGTAAGAGAAGAAAGAAACAAGTTTCACATCTTGCTAGGGTAATTTCAGATCTACCGCGCATGGAAAAAACAAAATATATTCTGACCTAAATTCCAGTGTACTGAAGGTTCACCAAGATGAGATGAGTTGGATATCAAACAGGTGCCGAAACTGCTAAAGCACGAGATCTATGTGGTTTAAACTACTACCGCACGAGACCTATGTGGTTTTTGGATCTAACCCACGGGTATAAACAAGGGAAAAGAAGGGCGGCGACGAACACCGATGAACGACGGAAACCCTAAGCGCAGATCTATGGTAAGAGAAAGAGGAGACTTACGGATGCTGTTGAGCAGCGGCGGCGCGCGGAGGAGCTCTGGTACGTTCAGGTCGATGCAGCGGCCAAGGGTGGTGCAGTAGTCGAAGGTTGACGGCGGCGGCCGAGGTCGAAGGTTCGAGCATCGCGAGGATGATGATGAAGCGAAGAGGCACGAGGGGGAAACTAGAAAGACCCCATGGCCCTATTTATAAGGAGATGAACGACAGATGCGAAAATTGAGGAGCCGGATTTTTTGGTATATGGTGATGATGTCGCCTCGATTGTCGGAGGCTCGTTAATGACAAGTGACGTCACGGCGGTGTACCAAGATCCTAGAAGATGATGTCATGGCGGTTTACAAGATTGTGTGAAGATGTTGAAGAAGAAATTTTCTCAAGTACTCAGGATTGACATGAACCAGTTCAAATCAATCTGGGGCCTAATGTTGGGGATATTACCACTGGGCGTAAACCGGCCATGAGAGGCCGGGTTAACTTCATAAGTAGTTCATCTGTATCTGAAGCCCATGAAGACAGACGGTGACACTTCATGGAGGCCCAGGGCCCAAAGCCGGTTTAAGGCATGTAGACACAAACCGGCATTGAGATGTAAACTTGTGTTGTAAGATATGCGTAGCAGAAACCGAGCCGGCCTCGGAGTCTGTAAACCGACGGGCGTCAACCCATGTATATAAGGGGACGACCCGGCGGCGGTTCAGGGACAACAGACAACAACTCGAGACTCAGGCAAAGCGTATTCGCTCCTTGGTCATCGAAACCCCGTCAATTCCATCACAACTAGACGTAGGCTTTTACCTTCATCGAAGGGGCCGAACTGGTATAAAACTCTCTTGCGTCCCTTGTCCGCTTTAACCCCTTCGAGCTAACCCGTAGCGGTGGTCCACGACTAAGTCCTTTCTCTAGGACATCTGCCGTGACAAGACCACGACAAACCGCATTCTAATAACGCTTCCGCTTACGGTCTACGAGGGTACGTGGACGACACTCTCCCCTCTCGTTGCTATGCATCACCATGATCTTGCGTGTGCGGAGGAATTTTTTTGAAATTACTACGTTCCCCAACAGTGGCATCCGAGCCAGGTTTATGCGTAGATGTTATATGCACGAGTAGAACACAAGTGAGTTGTGGGCGATACAAGTCATACTGCTTACCAGCATGTCATACTTTGATTCGGCGGTATTGTTGGATGAAGCGGCCTGGGCCGACATTACGCGTACGCTTACGCGAGACTGGTTCTACCGACGTGCTTTGCACACAGGTGGCTGGCGGGTGTCAGTTTCTCCAACTTTAGTTGAATCGAGTGTGGCTACGTCCGGTCCTTGTGAAGGTTAAAACAACACATACTTGACGAAATATCGTTGTGGTTTTGATGCGTAGGTAAGAACGGTTCTTGCTCAGCCCGTAGAAGCCATGTAAAAACTTGCAACAACAAAGTAGAGGACGTCTAACTTGTTTTTGCAGGGCATGCTATGATGTGATATGGTCAAGACATGATGCTAAATTTTATTGTACAAGATGATCATGTTTTGTAACCGAGTTATCGGCAACTGGCAGGAGCCATATGGTTGTCGCTTTATTGTATGAAATGCAATCGCCATGTAATTGCTTTACTTTATCACTAAGCGGTAGCGATAGTCGTAGAAGCAATAGTTCGCGAGACGACAACGATGCTACGATGGAGATCAAGCTGTCGCGCCGATGACGATGGTGATCATGACGGTGCTTTGGTGATGGAGATCAAAGGCACAAGATGATGATGGCCATATCACATCACTTATATTGATTGCATGTGATGTTTATCTTTTATGCATCTTATTTTGCTTAGATCGAAGGTAGCATTATAAGATGATCTCTCACTAAATTTCAAGGTATAAGTGTTCTCCCTGAGTATGCACCATTGCAAAAGTTCGTCGTGCCGAGACACCACGTGATTATCGGGTGTGATAAGCTCTACGTTCACATACAACGGGTGCAAGCCAGTTTTGCACACGCAGAACACTCGGGTTAAACTTGACGAGCCTAGCATATGCAGATATGGCCTCGGAACACTGACACCGAAAGGTCGAGAGTGAATCATATAGTAGATATGATCAACATAGTGATGTTCACCATTGAAAACTACTCCATCTCACGTGATGATCGGACATGGTTTAGTTGATATGGATCACGTGATCACTTAGATGATTGGAGGGATGTTTATCTAAGTGTGAGTTCTTAAGTAATATGATTAATTGAACTTTAATATATCATGAACTTAGTACCTGGTAGTATTTTGCATGTCTATGTTATTGTAGATAGATGGCCCGTGCTGTCGTTCCGTTGAATTTTAATGCGTTCCTTGAGAAAGCAAAGTTGAAAAATGATGGTAGCAATTACATGGACTGGGTTCTTAACTTGAGGATTATCCTCATTGCTGCATAGAAGAATTACGTCCTGGAAGCACCGCTAGGTGCCACACCTGCTGCAGGAGCAACACCAGATGTTATGAACGTCTGGCAGAGCAAAGCTGATGACTACTCGATAGTTCAGTGTGCCATGCTTTACGGCTTAGAACCGGGACTTCAACGACGTTTTGAACGTCAAGGAGCATATGAGATGTTCCAGGAGTTGAAGTTAATATTTCAAGCAAATGCCCGGATTGAGAGATATGATGTCTCCAATAAGTTCTATAGCTGCAAGATGGAGGAGAATAGTTCTGTCAGTGAGCATATACTCAAAATGTCTGGGTATAACAATCACTTGATTCAATTGGGAGTTAGTCTTCCCGATGATAGTGTCATTGACAGAATTTTTCAATCACTGCCACCAAGCTACAAGAGCTTCGTGATGAACTATAATATGCAAGGGATGGATAAGACAATTCCCGAGCTCTTCGCGATGCTAAAGGCTACGGAGGTAGAAATCAAGAAGGAGCATCAAGTGTTGATGGTCAACAAGACCACTAGTTTCAAGAAAAAGGGTAAAGGGAAGAAGGGGAACTTCAAGAAGAACGGCAAGCAAGTTGCTGCTCAAGTGAAGAAGCCCAAGTCTGGACCTAAGCCTGAGACTGAGTGCTTCTACTGCAAAGGGACTGGTCACTGGAAGCAGAACTGCCCCAACTATTTGGCGGATAAGAAGGATGGCAAGGTGAACAAAGGTATATGTGATATACATGTTATTGATGTGTACCTTACTAATGCTCCTTTCTAGAGAAGGAGTTTCTTCATAGGATACCCAAAGGAGACTGTTGGGTACACCTTCTATCACAGATCCGAAGGCAAGACATTAATTGATAAGAATGGATCCTTTCTAGAGAAGGAGTTTCTCTCGAATGAAGTGAGTGGGAGGAAAGTAGAACTTGATGAGGTAACTGTACCTGCTCCCTTATTGGAAAGTAGTTCATCACAGAAATCTGTTCCTGTGACTTCTACACCAATTAGTGAGGAAGCTAATGATGATGATCATGTAACTTCAGATCAAGTTACCACTGAACCTCGTAGGTCAACCAGAGTAAGATCCGCACCAGAGTGGTACGGTAATGTTGTTCTGGTGGTCATGTTACTAGACCATGATGAACGTACGAACTATGAGGAAGCGATGATGAGCCCAGATTACGCAAAACGGCTTGAGGCCATGAAATCTGAGATGGGATCCATGTATGAGAACAAAGTGTGGACTTTGGTTGACTTGCCCGATGATCGGCAAGCCATCGAGAATAAATGGATCTTCAAGAAGAAGATTGATGCTGACGGTAATGTTACTGTCTACAAAGCTCGACTTGTTGCAAATGGTTTTTGACAAGTTCAAGGGGTTGACTACGATGAGACTTTCTCACCCATAGCGATGCTTAAGTCTGTCCGAATCATGTTAGCAATTGCCGCATTTTATGATTATGAAATTTGGCAAATGGATGTAAAGACTGCATTCCTGAATGGATTTCTGGAAGAAGAGTTGTATATGATGCAACCTGAAGGTTTTATCGATCCAAAGGATGCTAACAACGTGTGCAAACTCCAGCGATCCATCTATGGACTGGTGCAAGCATCTCGGAGTTGGAATAAATGTTTTGATAGTGTGATCAAAGCATATGGTTTGTACAGACTTTTGAAGAAGCCTGGATTTACAAGAAAATGAGTGGGAGCTCTGTAGCATTTCTAATATTATATGTGGATAACATATTGTTGATTGGAAATGATATAGAATTTCTAGATAGCACAAAAGGATACTTGAATAAGAGTTTTTCAATGAAAGACCTCGACGAAGCTGCTTATATATTGGGCATCAAGATCTATAGAGATAGATCAAGACGCCTAATTGGACTTTCACAAAGTACATACCTTGATAAAGTTTTGAAGCAGTTCAAAATGGATCAAGCAAAGAAAGAGTTCTTCCCTGTGTTACAAGGTGTGAAGTTGAGTCAGACTCAATGCCCGACCACTGCAGAAGATAGAGAGAAAATGAAAGATGTTCCCTATGCTTCAGCCATAGGCTCTATCATGTATGCAATGTTGTGTACCAGACCTGATGTGTGCCTTGCTATTAGCTTAGCAGGGAGGTACCAAAGTAATCCAGGAGTGGATCACTGGACAGCGGTCAACAACATCCTGAAGTACCTGTAAAGGACTAAGGATATGTTTCTCGTTTATGGAGGTGACAAAGAGCTTGTCGTAAATGGTTACGTCGATGCAAGCTTTGACACTGATCCGGATGACTCTAAGTCACAAACCGGATACGTATTTATATTGAACGGTGGAGCTGTCAGTTGGTGCAGTTCTAAGCAAAGAGTCGTGGCGGGATCAGCCTGTGAAGCGAAGTACATAGCTACTTCGGAAGCAAAAAATGAAGGAGTCTGGATGAAGGAGTTCATATCCGATCTAGGTGTCATACCTAGTGCATCGGGTCCAATGAAAATCTTTTGTGACAATGCTGGTGCAATTGCCTTGGCAAAGGAATCCAGATTTCACAAGAGAACCAAGCACATCAAGACACGCTTCAATTCCATCCGTGACCAAGTCAAGGAGGGAGACATAGAGATTTGCAAGATACATACGGATCTGAATGTTGCAGACCCGTTGACTAAGCCTCTCTCACGAGCAAAACATGATCAGCACCAAGACTCCATGGGTGTTAGAATCATTACTGTGTAATCTAGATTATTGACTCTAGTGCAAGTGGGAGACTGAAGGACATATGCCCTAGAGGCAATAATAAAGTTGTTATTTATATTTCCTTATATCATGATAAATGTTTATTATTCATGCTAGAATTGTATTAACCGGAAACTTAGTACATGTGTGAATATATAGACAAACTATGTGTCACTAGTATGCCTCTACTTGACTAGCTCGTTGAATCAAAGATGGTTAAGTTTCCTAGCCATAGACATGAGTTGTTATTTGATTAACGGGATCACATCATTAGAGAATGATGTGATTGACTTGACCCATTCCGTTAGCTTAGCATTCGATCGTTTAGTATATTGCTATTGCTTTCTTCATGACTTATACAAGTTCCTGTGACTATGAGATTATGCAACTCCCGAATACCGGAGGAACACTTTGTGTGCTACCAAACATCACAACGTAACTGGGTGATTATAAAGGTGCTCTACAGGTGACTCCGAAGGTACTTATTGGGTTGGGATAGATCGAGATTAGGATTTGTTACTCCGATTGTCGGAGAGGTATCTCGGGGCCCTCTCGGTAATACACATCACTATGAGACTTGCAAGAAATGCAACTAATGAGTTAGTTGCGGGATGATGTATTATGGAACGAGTAAAGAGACTTGCCCGTAACGAGATTGAACTAGGTATTGAGATACCAACAATCGAATCTCGGGCAAGTAACATACCGATGAAAAAGGGAACAAACGTATGTTGTTATGCGGTTTGACCGATAAAGATCTTCGTAGAATATGTAGGAGCCAATATGAGCATCCAGGTTCCGCTATTGGTTATTGACCGGAAACGAGTCTCGGTCATGTCTACATAGGTCTCGAACCCATAGGGTCCGCACGCTTAACGTTCGGTGACGATCAGTAATATGAGTTTTTGTGTTTTGATGTACCGAAGGTAGTTTGGAGTCCCGGATGTGATCACGGACATGACGAGGAGTCTCGAAATGGTCGAGACGTAAAGATTGATATATTGGACGGATATATTCGGACACCGGAAGTGTTCCGGATGGTTTCGGAGAAAACCGGTGTGCCGGAGGGGTTACCGGAACCCCCCGGGGAAGTATTGGGCCTTAGTGGGCCTGAGGGGAGAGAGAAGGCAGCAGCCCAGGAGGTGGCCCCCCCCCCCATGAGGAGTCCGAACTGGACTAGGGGAGGGGGGCGCGGCCCCTCTTTCCCTCTCCCTCTCCCTCTCCCTCTCTTTCCTTCCCCCTTCCCCCTTCCTATAGGACTAGGAAAGGATGAACCCTACTCCTACTAGGAGGAGGATTCCTCCTCTCCTTGGGGCGCACCAAGGCCGGCCGGCCTCCCCCCTTGCTCCTTTATATACGGGGGTGGGGGGGCACCCAAAGACACACAAGTTGATTGTTCCAAGCCGTGTGCGGTGCCCCCCTCCGCCATAATCCACCTCGATCATATCGTAGCAGTGCTTAGGCGAAGCGCTGCGTCGGTAGCAACATCATCACCATCATCACGCCGTCGTGCTGACGAAACTCTCCCGCGAAGCTCTACTGGATCGGAGTTCGTGGGACGTCATCGAGCTGAACGTGTGCTGAACTCGGAGGTGTCGTGTGTTTGATACTTGGATCGGTCGGATCGTGAAGACGTACGACTACATCAACCGCGTTCTCATAACGCTTTCGCTTACGGTCTACGAGGGTACGTGGACGACACTCTCCCCTCTCGTTGCTATGCATCACCATGAACTTGCGTGTGCGTAGGAATTTTTTTGAAATTACTATGTTCCCCAACAGTGGGGCGCCTCCACCTGGCTTGGGAGGCAAGCCTCCACCTGGCTTGGCTTGGGGGGCAAGTCTCCCTAGGGTTTCCCTAGGGAGATCCAATCTGCCTTGGCCGCCGCCCCCTAGGGGAAACCCTAGGGTGCCTCCCTCTCTCCCCTTCCCCTATATATAGTGAGGGGATGGGAGGGCAGCCGTACCCTTCCCCTGGCGCATCCCTCTCGTCCTCCAACTCCTCCTCTGTAGTGCTTAGCAAAGCTCTGCCGGAGAACCACGAGCTCCATTGCCACCACGCCGTCGTGTTGCTGGAGTTCTCCCTCAACTTCTCCTCTCCCTTTGCTGGCAAGAAGGAGGAGACGTCCCCGGGCTGTACGTGTGTTGGACGTGGAGGCGTCATCCGTTCGACGCTAGATCGGATCTTCCACGATTTGAATCGCCGCGAGTACGACTCCATCAACCGCGTTCTTGTAACGCTTCCGCTTAGCGATCTTCAAGGGTATGAAGATGCACTCCCTCTCTCTCATTGCTAGCATCTCCTAGATTGATCTTGGTGACACGTAGGAAAATTTTGAATTATTACTACGTTCCCAACAGAAGGGTGGTTGTGTTGGGATGTCCTAGTCGAGCATGCCAAAGGTCCACTCCTGCGGAAAGCGCCATGGGTGCGATGACGGAGGAAGTGGATGAGTGGACCGGGTAGAGCTCGTCGGGGCTGTCACATCGGTGGAGCACCATCCGGGTATGGGCATCCTTAACAGAAAAGCTAAACATGTCAAATTCAACGGTGACGGGATTTTCACGTGTAAGAGAATGAACGGAAACAAGGTTTTTAATGATGTCAGGAGAGACAAGTACATTAGAAAGATATAATGGCATGTAGTTAGATGGAAAAGCAGCATGACCAACATGAGTAATGGGCATGGAGGAACCATCGCCCAGGTAATGCGAGTAGCAGTGTGAACGGGGTGGGCGGCGAGAAGGTTACCAGGGTTGGCGGCCATGTGAGCCGTGGGTCTGGTGTCCATGTACCAGTCACCTCCGCCAGTGTACTGCTTCGGCGTGGGGGCGGTTTGGAGAGCTGTTAGGAGCGCAGGGTCCCAGGGCGCCGGTGGAAGTGCCGGAGCCGACGGCTGCGGCTGTGGTGGAGGCGCCGCGAGGAGCAGGGGGTACCCGCCGGCCGAAGGCGACCCATAGGGCGCGGAGGGGCCGTAGGGCAGCACGGGCGTGTATGCCTGAGGAGCCGCGTGAAGCACCTGATGAGGAGCCGAGCGGGCGCCGAAGAAGCCGGGGACGGAGGCGCACGATACAGGCATGTAGTACGCGTGAACAACCCCCGTCCAGGGTTTCTAGTCGGCCTGCCAGGGCGCCTGCGGGAGCGGCTGCTGCTGCTGGCGGGGGGCCCGCCCTGAGAGGCCGACTGCTGCTGCTGTGGCTTGCAGCCACCGCGGTGCTCGGCGGGTGCCGGCTCCTGGGCCGGCTGCTGCTGCAGGTAGGGAAACCCGGGCGGGGGAGGCGCCTGGAAGGGGCCCGCACCGGGCTGCGGCTGAGGGGCCGGGGCGGTGGGCGGGGTGCCGGCGGTGAGGGCCGTGTGAGTGGCCCGAATGCGCGACATCCGCATCCTCCATTCCTCCAGCTTCAGGTATGCCACGACCTTGGGAAAAGTCGGGTCGGTGATGAGGGGGAAGTTGGAGGCGGCGTTACCGAAGTCGTTGTTCAGGCTGGCGATGAGCGTGCTGAGAAGAAGCTCGTCGGAGACCTTCTCACCGAGGTCACGGAGCTCATCAACGAGCTTCTTGAGGCGCATGCAATAATCGTCAACGAACGAGTCATGCTGCTGACACCCAAAAAACTTGTCGTGCAAGAAAACCTTTCCCTGGAGCGCGTTGCTACCTCTTGAGCACTGCGTTGGTTTTCCCTTGAAGAGGAAAGGGTGATGCAGCAAAGTAGCGTAAGTATTTCCCTCAGTTTTTGAGAACCAAGGTATCAATCCAGTAGGAGGCTACGCGCGAGTCCCTCGCACCTGCACAATACAAATAAATCCTCGCAACCAACGCGATAAGGGGTTGTCAATGCCTTCATGGTCACTTACGAGAGTGAGATCTGATAGATATGATAGGATAATATTTTTGGTATTTTTATGATAAAGAT
The DNA here is from genome assembly GCF_018294505.1 of Triticum aestivum. Classification (NCBI taxonomy): domain Eukaryota; kingdom Viridiplantae; phylum Streptophyta; class Magnoliopsida; order Poales; family Poaceae; genus Triticum; species Triticum aestivum. Next base: position 72,910,673 of record NC_057805.1, read on the forward strand.
GCAAAGTAAAGAAAGCAAAATAAAGACGGCGAAAGAAATAGCTTATTGTAGGGAGATTAATATGATGGAAAATAGACCCGGGGGCCATAGGTTTCACTAGTGGCTTCTCTCAAGAGTATAAGTATTTTACGGTGGGTGAACGAATTACTATTGAGCAATTGACAGAATTGAGCATAGTTATGAGAATATCTAGGTATGATCATGTATATAGGCATCACGTCCGAGACAAGTAGACCGACTCCTGCCTGCATCTACTACTATTACTCCACTCATCGACCGCTATCCAGCATGCATCTAGAGTATTAAGTTCATGAAAACAGAGTAACGCCTTAAGCAAGATGACATGATGTAGATGGATAAATTCATGCAATATGATAAAAAAACCCATCTTGTTATCCTCGATGGCAACAATACAATACGTGCCTTGCTGCCCCTACCGTCTCTGGGAAAGGACACCGCAAGATTGAACCCAAAGCTAAGCACTTCTCCCATTGCAAGAAAGATCAATCTAGTAGGCCAAACCAAACAGATAATTCGAAGAGACTTGCAAAGATAACCAATCATACATAAAAGAATTCAGAGAAGATTCAAATATTTTTCATAAATAATCTTGATCATAAACCCACAATTCATCGGTCTCAACAAACACACCGCAAAAAGAAGATTACATAGAATAGATCTCCACGAGAGAGGGGAGAACATTGTATAGAGATCCAAAAAGAGAGAAGAAGCCATCTAGCTACTAACTATGGACTCGAAGGTCTAAAGTAAACTACTCACACTTCATTGGAGTGGCTATGGTGTTGATGTAGAAGCCCTCCGTGATGGATGCCCCCTCCGGCGGAGCTCCGGAACAGGCCCCAAGATGGGATCTCGTGGGTACAGAAGGTTGCGGCGGTGGAATTAGGTTTTTGGCTCTATATCTGATCGTTTGGGGGTACGTAGGTATATATAGGAGGAAGGAGTACGTCGGTGGAGCAACAGGGGGCCCACGAGGGTGGAGGGCGCGCCCCCTACCTCGTGGCCTCCTCTTTTGTTTCTTGACGTAGGGGCCAAGTCTCCCGGATCATAATCTTCCTAAAAAATCACGTTCCTGAAGGTTTCATTCCATTTGGACACCGTTTGATATACCTTTTTTGCGAAACTCTGAAATAGGCAAAAAAACAGCAATTCTGGGCTGGGCCTCCGGTTAATAGGTTAGTCCCAAAAATAATATAAAAGTGAATAATAAAGCCCAATAATGTCCAAAACACTAGATAATATAGCATGGAGCAATCAAAAATTATAGATACGTTGGAGACGTATCACGCGTTGTCGGTGAAGAGGCCGTTGAGCTTGGTCCAGACGGCGTGAGCATCATCCTCGGCAGAGACCACCGTGTGGAAAAGGTCCTTCGAGATGGTGGTGTAGAACCAACGGATGAGAGTGGCGTCGATGGTCATCTAGTCGTCATCGTCCTCCATGAACCGGGAATCGACGGAGCCATCAATGTGATCCCGAAGATTGTACTCACGGAACACAAGGGAGAAGTACGTCTTCTAGGCATAGTAGGTGGAGGTGAGATGATCGAGGACGACGGGAACCTAACCGAGGATGTTGAGTTCGCGGATGAGGACGGGGTCGGGGCCGGCGAACGGGTTGGTGCGGTTGGTGCGGGTGGTGGCGGCGCGGCTAGCGGCGCAGGTTAGGGTTGGCGCGGCTAGGGGTGGCGGCGCTGCTAGGGGCGGCGGCGCTGCTAGGGGCGGCGCCATGGTTTAGGGTTAGGGGAGAGGGGTGCAGAAGCCGGTAGGGGAGGCGGCGGCTGGACATGGGCAGCGGCGCGGCGGCGTGGGAGACGCGGCGGCAGCGGCGGTGGGGTGTGACAACGGCGGCGTGGTGCAGCGGCGGCGGCGATAGAGATCGCGGCGGTGGCCGTGGCGGCAGGGAGTAGGGTTTAGGATCGTAGGTATGGTACCATGTTGGAAAAGAAAGTTTTGGCGATGCAAGTCAACATATTGATCTGTGTATAACGCACGTATATATGGGAGTACACGGTGGGCCTCGACCTCAACTATACAATGACTAGGAGGTGGGCCAAGATATACAATATACATGCACACCTTATATTCAACAACTATGAATTGTAATCTCGTCTCTAAACTAGGTACTTGATGCAATATATTCAAGTGTGGAAGCTCTCCCCCCGGTGATTGTTAAAAAAAGTACAGAAGCTGCTCAGATGCCGTTGGATCTGAGATCCAATGGCCTAGATACTCGTATCAACGTAGTCTCCAAGGTTTGGGAGCACATAATATTTTCCTCGTTTGCTCCATGGCACGCGTCGCGCGAATGACGCCAACCTTATCGTTTTCACTCGATGGGAGGGGGTGGAGCGACATTATCCTTGTTTGGGAATCCCCATCGACCTCCATTTCCATCCTGATGGAGCACCACACACACACACATCTCTGTTTCCAAGCCACTGGCGTTGGCGGAGAAGCACAACGAGCTCCCTCTCTCTCTACATCGCGGCTTCAACATTCATGCTCCCACCTGGCCTACTCTTCCTCTTGTCCAAAGTCATATGGTTGTTTGTTGCTATAGCGGTGGCGCATGCTCGGGGGTGCGGCCAGGATAGATCTACTAAGTGAGGCACTAAAGAAGCTCTATAGTGATGAACTTTTGGATTCATTTGATTTAAAATCATTTGATAATTGTGAGTCTTTTCTGATGGGAAAATTGACAAGGACGCCTTTCACAAGCCATATGGAATGAGTGAGTGACTTGCTAAAAATAATGCATTCAGATGTATGTGGTCCCATGAGTATCCTGGCGCACGGTGGATTTCTTTACTGTTTTACCTTCACTAATTATTTCTATACTCTCTCCGGAAACTAATATAAGAGTGTTTAGATTACCAAAATAGTGATCTAAACATTCTTATAATAGTTTACAGAGGGAGTAATTTATATCTATTGAATGAGACAAAAGTCTGAAACATTTAAACATTCCAAAGAACTGCATAACAAAGTAGAAAAATCACGCAACAAGACAATCAAATTTTTGCGATCAGATCATGGAGGAGAGTATTTGAGTTACACGTTTGAAGAGTTGTGGAATTGTTTCTCAACTTATGCCACTTAGAACACCACGGAGGAATGGAGTATCCAAGAGACGTAATCAAACTTTGTTAGACATGGTTAGATCGATGATATCATTAACTGAACTTGTTGAGGATATAACCCTTAGAGTCACCCGCCCGGCGGGGCCGGGTTACACATAAGGGTCATCACCTGAAGCCCGGTGCCAAGCTTGAAGACGGTGGGACAAAGATGGGCTTAAGACCCGGAGATGGCTTAAGGCCCGTAGTTACAACCGTCATTATGGTAGAACTTGTAGTATAAGGCAAGAATAGTTGAGAGTCCGAGCCGGACACTCTTATGAGCCGGTCGGGACTCTCAGAAGCTGCTGGGCGTCAACCTCTCTATATAAAGGGACGACCCGGCAGCGGTTTAGGGGAAGAAAGATCTCGTCGAGAGCCAGGCATAGCAGTTAAGCTCCCTCGTCATCGAAACCCGAATCAATACCACCCCAACTGGACGTAGGCTTTTACCTTCACCGTAAGGGGCCGAACCAGTATAAACCCTCGTGTCCCTTGTCCCGTTTAACCCCTTCAAGCTTCTTAGCGGCGATGGCTCCACGACTAAGTCCTAGCTTGAGGACATCTGCCGTGACAATTCCACGACAGTTGGCGCCTACCGTGGGGCAAGCGCACGGTGGATTTGAGTTCTTGAAGGGCAGCTTCGAAGGGCTCAAGGGATACGCTGTGGGCTGGATGACCAAGAGTCGTCGCGGCAAGCTCTACATCGACGATGCAAGGTGGGGCCCCGACGCCGGCTCAATTGAGTACGAATACCGGGTCCCCTTCGGCGGAATTCATGTTTTCATTGGCAAGATTGGTGAGCCGGGCCTGAGCCGGATCTCTGCGCCGATCTCATCGAGACGGCTCAGCGCGCACGACCCGCCCGGGCCCTGCCTGCCTTGAAGCATGCTTTTGTGGGATGTATCCATGGAGGGCTCTCTGGTGGATCTGGATCTGGTGATGAGACGGCCGCCGGCTCTGACGGCGAATCATCCACAGATGAGTCAGACTCGTTGTATCAACTTCAAGATGGCAGGCTAATGGGTTGTTCCGATGGTGACAGTATTCCGGACCTGTTTGAGCCGCCGAGCCGGGTTGGAATCTTCATGGCCGGCGCGCAGCCTATTCAGAACCCTGCTGCTGGGGCGGGAAACCCGGTGCCCTCGCCGGCTCAGGTGCTGATGGATCTCACGGACAAGATGACGGTCCTGTTGACCGCCGCAGTTGACCCGGCGGATCAAGCGCAGCATGACGCGGAGGTGGCACAGTTAAAGTTAGATCTAGTGAAAGCCAAAGAGGATCTGGCAGCGGAAGGGATCAGGATGGCTGCAGAGAGGGCGGCTCTCGACGCCCAAACTCAGTTGATTCAGGCGCAGTCCTTCCGGCTCACGATGGATCAGAACGCGTCCAATGAGGTCATGAGAAGGAGGCATCAAAAGGCCCAGTCTTGACTCCCTCCGGTTTACGATCCTCGAAACCTCTTCAACACGCCAGGTGCAGGGTCTAGTAACCCGCCCGGGTCTGGGACCCCTGTTCAGCCTCAAGTGATGGGGCCTCCCCGGGTGAACCCTGCCCCGCCTCAGTATGTGCCAATACCACCGGGTCATTATGCTAACCCGCTGGAGAACATGGTCACCGCAGCAGCACGGCTGGCGGCCCTCCCAATTGACGGCAACTCTCCGACGGCTATTGAAACCCCCCGGGTCAGGGAACTCCTTCAGACAGCACTGGCGCAGCAAGAGGCGTACTCTTACAGCCGGGATAGGATCCACTCGACCCCTCGTCCAGGCCGGAGCCCGAGTTACAGCAGACACATGGTCTCAGCGACCGGCTCAAGTAATGTCCGATGCCATGACCCGCCCCCTGGCCATGGACCGGCTCATAACGGAGCCTTTCACGCAGCAGACCAAGACAGAGCGCGGCAAGAGGCGGAGCAGGTGCCTTAGTTGACGGCTTACCAGACTCCCCCGGCTTATCCGACGACTTCCGTCGACGTGGGTATCCCTACCAGGACTGGAGGTGTCCCTTGTTTAGTGCCGGCTCTCCGCAATGAACGTCTACCCAAGGACTTCAAAGGGCCTAGGAAGGTGCCTAATTACACGGCTGACTTACAACCCGGAGCCTGGATCGAGAGTTACGAGATGGCCATGGAATTACTGGAGGTCAGCGAAGCGGCAATGGCCAAGTAGTTCACCATGATGTTAGATGGGACTGCCCGCACTTGGTTGAAAGGGCTACCACCGAATTCCATCGGGTCTTGGGCTGAGCTGAAAGCCCGGTTCATCCAAAATTTCAAGGATACCTGTAGGCAGTCTATGTCAATTGTGGATTTGACTAACTGTAAGCAGCAGGAGGGTGAGTCTACGACACATTGGGTTTGCCGGGTTAAGGAGATAATACATTCATCTGATAAGATGGATGCCGGCTCTGCAGTTTTAATGTTGGAATAGAATTGTCGTTTTCTGCCCCTGAAGATGAAAATCGGGCGGCTCAAGCGTGACTGTAATGATATGGGTATGCTGATGGCGGCTCTCGTCAAGTATGCCGACTCTGATAGTACCAAGGACCCCGCTTCAGATGATGAAAGGACAGGGAAGGGAAAGAAGAACGGCAATGGCAAGGGTCCTCAGCATAACCCGGGGAACCAAGGAGGTGGCAAGCGCAAGGCCGACGGCAGCCTAGAGTTCGTGGCCAACGCCAGCTCACAGGGTAATAACCAGCGACGCAAGGGGAGGCCACCTCCCCGAGCCGGCGGGTCAGGCACGACGCTGGAGCAGCTGTTGAATGAACCTTGTCCGAGGCACGGCTCTAGGGAGAAGCCAGCTACTCATTTATGGAAGGATTGTGCGATCATGAAGGCCTTTAAGAATTCTAATGCCATTAAATGGAAACAACGGCCCGGGCGGCGGCTCAGGCGCTGGCGGTTTTCATGGCCCAGGCGGCGGCTCAAATTCTAATCCTCAGAACAGTCAAGGGGGCTTTAATCAGCAGTCTGGCCAGGGTCATCAACAGCAGCAGGGGGGTTATCAGACCAATCCAAAGCAGCTTAGCAGTGGACAGTATCATGTATTTACCACGAGTCTGTGTAAGCGAAATCAGAAGCTTCATAAGAGGGCTGTGAATGCTGTTGAGCCAGCGGTTCCATGCTATTTACGATGGTCTGAGCAGCCTATAGTATGGAGTAGGGAGGATCACCCTCCCTAGGTGGATAATCCGGGTCACTTGGCCTTGGTGGTGGCTCCTCAGGTGGGAGGATATAAGTTCACTAAGGTGCTCATGGATGGAGGCAGCAGCATCAACATCCTCTATTATGAGACTTTCCGTCGTATGGGATTGATTGATAAGAAGCTCAGCCAGTCAAACACTATTTTCCATGGTGTGGTACCTGGTAAGTCGGCTTATCCAGTCGGCAAGATCGAGTTGGAAGTGGCCTTTCGAGACGAGCACAACTACAGGGTGGAAAAATTGACCTTTGAGGTGGTCAAGATAAGAAGCCCGTATCATGCCATATTTGGGCGGCCGGCTTACACCAAGTTCATGGCACGGCCGTGTTACGTGTATTTACAGCTCATGATGCCGGGTCTCAATGGGACCATTACGGTTCGTGGCAGCCGTAAGGTGGCCTTGGAGTGTGAGGAAGGCGATGCAGCTTATGCAGAATCGGTTTTTGCAATAGAGGAGTTAAAATTTTACAAGGACAATGTGGACGCAACAGATATGACCTCTCTGAAAAAGCCGACTACGGAGCATGAGCCGGCAATGAAATTTAAGTCGGCTGATGAGACTAAACTTGTTGATTTTGTTCCAGGTGATTCATCTCAGCAGTTTAGCATCAGTGCCAATCTAGATCCAAAATAGGAAAGTGCCCTCATCGAGTTCATCTGTGAGAATAGGGATATTTTTGCATGGAAACCTTCTGACATGCCAGGTGTACCTAGGGAACTCGCTGAGCACACTCTCAATGTTGATCCAAAATTTAAGCCGGTCAGGCAATTCCTTCGGCGGTTTAATGAAGAGAGGCGGAAAGCTATTGGTGAAGAGGTGGCCCGGCTCTTGGCGGCCGGGTTTATTGTTGAAGTCTTTCACCCAGAGTGGTTAGCTAACCCGGTGCTCGTGCTCAAGAAGAACGGCACCTAGCGGATGTGTGTGGACTACACGGACTTAAACAAGGCGTGTCCGGCTGATCCTTTTGCCCTTGCCCATATTGATCAAATCATTGATGCTATGGCGGGTTGTGAGCGCTTAAGCTTCTTGGATGCTTATTCCGGATATCATCAGATTAAAATGGCAGTTAAGGACCAGGAGAAGACGGCGTTCATCACTCCCTTTGGAGGCTTCTGCTATGTGTCAATGCCCTTTGGACTCAAGAGTGCACAGGCGACTTATCAGCGTTGCGTACAGAACTGTCTTCATAACCAGATTGGGCGCAATGTTCATGCTTATGTGGATGATATTGTGGTTAAATCCAGGAAGGAGGAAACCTTGATAGATGATCTGAGGGAAACCTTTGATAATCTCCAGGTCTACAAGATGATGCTTAACCCGGCCAAGTGTGTTTTTGGTGTTTCCTGCAGGCAAGCTCTTGGGTTTCTTGGTTTCTAACAGAGGCATTGAAGCTAACCCGGAGAAGATCAAGGCCATCACCTCCCTGGCTAAGCCGGCGTGTATAAACGACGTCCAGCGCTTGGCGGGTCGTATCGCTGCTTTAAGCCGTTTGGGGGAGAAGGCCATGCCATTATATCAGTTGATGAGGAAAACTGATGACTTTGTCTGGAATGATGCAGCTAATACTGCTTTTGAGGATTTGAAGAGACAGCTGGCGGAGCCCCCAGTCCTTACTGCTCCGGTTGACAAGGAGCCTTTATTGCTGTATGTGGCTGCTAACACACGAGCCGTCAGTGTGGCCGTGGTGGTGGAGCGCAAGGAAGAGGGTAAGGAGCATCCGGTTCAGCGGCCGGTTTATTATGTCAGCGAAGTATTCATTGAGTCCAAGCAGCGGTATCCACATTGGCAGAAGCTTGTTTGTGGTGTGTTCATGGCAAGCTGGAAGCTTAAGCATTATTTCCAGGGTCACCCCATCACTGTGGTCAGTTCTGCCCCCCTTGGAGATATCATTCAAAATAGAGAGGCCACAGGGAGAGTGGCTAAGTGGGCTATAGAGCTCGGACCTCATGGTCTGAAATACGTGCCACGCACTGCTGTTAAATCTCAGGCCTTGGTGGATTTCATCAATGATTGGACAGAGCTACAAGTGCCCGAACAAAAGCCGGATAACACATATTGGACTATTCACTTCGATGGGTCCAGGCAATTGGAGGGCTCGGGGGCTGGAGTCGTATTGGCTTCCCCTAAAGGTGACAAGTTCCATTATGTGCTACAATTGATGTTTCCTTGCACCAACAATGCAGCTGAGTACGAGGCCTTGCTCCACGGTCTTCGGATGGCTAAGGAGATGAGCTTGAGCCGGGTAAGGTGCTTCGGCGACTCAGACTTGGTGGCTCAACAAGTATCAGGAAAGTGGGACTCCAAGGACCCTCTCATGGCGGCTTATCGCCGTGAAGTTGATGCCATTGCTGGGCACTTTCAGGGTTACCAAGTAGAGCACATCGATCGCAGGAAGAACGAGGCGGCTGATGCTCTAAGCCGGCTGGGCTCTCAGCGAAAACCGGTGCCGCCTAATATTTTCCTGGACGTCCTGCATAACCCTTCTGTTAAGTTGCCTACAGAGGAAGACTTGGCTGTCCCTGACCCGGAGGCACGACTGGTGGCGGCTCTCCACATCATCCCGGACTGGACAGTGCCCTATCTGGCTTACATGACCCGGGGAGATTTGCCTGAGGATGAAACTTTGGCCAGACAAATAACCCGGCGGTCTAAGTCAATGGTTGTTATCAATGGTGAGTTGCATCGCCGCAGTGTTACTGGAGCGTTCCAGCGCTGTGTCTCCCCTGAGGAAGGTCAAGAGATCTTGCGTGAGATTCATGAAGGGGATTGTGGCCATCATGCCGGCTCAAAGTCTCTTGTGGCCAAGGCTTTTCGTCATGGTTTTTATTGGCTGACGGCTCATGCTGATGCGGAGGACTTGGTCAGTAAATGTGATGGTTGCCAAAGGTTCTCGCGACGGGCTCATGTGCCGGCTCAGGAGCTGAGGATGATCCCAATTACTTGGCCCTTTGCGGTCTGGGGGCTTGATATGGTTGGGCCTTTTAAAAGGTCCAAGGATAAGAAGACCCACCTCTTGGTGGCAGTTGACAAATTTACCAAGTGGGTTGAAGCGGAGCCAGTTAGCAAGTGTGATGCAGCCACGGCAGTTCAGTTTATGAAAAAGGTGATCTTTCGTTTTGGCTTTCCACACAGCATTATAACTGACAATGGTACCAATCTATCCAAAGGCGCCATGGAGGAGTTTTGTCAACAAGACCATATTCGACTTGATGTTTCATCAGTGGCTCACCCCCAATCCAATGGTCAAGCTGAGAGGGCTAATCAGGAGATTCTGAAAGGCATCAAACCCCGGCTTTTGGTCCCTTTACAACGGACGCCGGGTTGTTGGGTGGAGGAGTTACCCTCCGTGTTGTGGAGCATCAACACTACTCCTAACAGGTCTACAGGTTTCACGCCTTTCTTCATGGTTTATGGAGCGGAAGCAGTCCTCCCCAGTGACATCCGTCATGACTCGCCTCGAGTGGCGGCTTATGTGGAGGTGGATAATGAACAGGCGCGCCAAGATGCTCTTGACTTGTTGGACGAACAGCGTGATGTGGCAGCAGCTCGCTCAGCGATTTACCAACAAGACCTGCGCCGTTATCATAGTCGCCGGGTTAAATCCCGGGTCTTCCAGGAAGGCGATCTGGTGCTCCGGCTCATCCAAGATCAAACAGATGCGCACAAGCTATCCCCGCCTTGGGAAGGGCCCTTTGTGGTCAGCAAGAATTTGCACAACGGGTCATATTACCTCATTGACATTCGGGAGCACAAAGATTCACGTAAGTCGGAGGAAGAGACCCGTCGGCCGTGGAACATAGCTCAGCTTCGGCCTTATTACACTTGAGCCACCGGCTCTCATAATGTACATATTTCTCTAAGCCATGTATATATTATGATAAGCAATAAAGCAGGACCTCTGTCCTTTTTTCTCCTCCAAAGGTGAACGTGTTGTTTTCATTGCAAGATCACATGATAACTTGAAGGAGGATCCGGCTTATGATCGTATTCGAATCTAGCCATACGCAATATAATCACTTGGGGGCTTGCTGTTCAAACATAGGTCGTATTCGAACCAAAGAGAACATAGCTGTCGATACCCATTTGATTGGCAAAGTGCCGAGCTCATTGGGGAGTTTTCTTTGATCATATTTGAATCATAGTTCAACCCCCTTTGGGAACCGACGTGGATCGTATTCGAATCAGCGTCGTTAAACAACTCCTAAGGTCATTTGGGGGCTTCCTGTTCAAACATGGGTCGTATTCGAACCAAAGAGAACATAGCTGTCGGTACCCTCTTGATTGGCATCGCCACACCCACTGGGGGCTATATGATCGCATTCGAATCTTAGCATCACCCCTTTGGGACGGGTCTCTGGTCGTATTCGAACCGGAAGCCCCTAAGTTTTTCTGATTTGCAACGAATTCTTCTGATTGTTTCAAGTGTGCACGGCGGGTCTCACTTGGCCGACTTAACTTTGATTCACAGTACTAGTCGAACACAATCGGCGTTATTAAGACAGGTAAACCGGAATTGAGGTACCAACCTTATTACCCGGGTTATATAAGCCGGGAGTGTGCTTGCAGGCCGGTAAGTGTGTTATTACGGTTATATCAAGGACATAATTGAGGACCAGTCTTTTGTGATTCATATTCCGGGTTATATGTATAAGACTATGATTCTCAGTGCGGTAAGCCGCCTAGAGACTTGTGATTTGTTTTTCTATGCAGGATAGTTAAAGACAACTATTTGAGCTTAAGGAACATGAATGATCATTTATGACCCGGAGGAATATAAGGAAACAACTTCAATGGAATTAAGCATTCAGCACATGCACGATAGCACGACAAAGTTAAAATGGTCCTATTCTATTACAAGACTCATCGAGTCCAAAAGGGTGAAGCATTGTTTGAATAAGCCGCCTACAGAGTTAAGATGCTTGCTGGGTTGAAGCTTCTGGCTCATCCCTCTCCGCTCCTCCGGCTGTTCCCAAGACCTGGAAAGTTGACGATTTCCTGTCAATGCCGCTCAGAGCTTCAAATTGAGCTTCCTCGTCAATTAACCCGGCCGGGTCAATTTCCGGGGCAAAGGTGTGCTTACGAGTCGGCGGGACTAAGCTGATGGCTTCATAACGCGGAGTGGGGATCCTCTGATTCTCTGCATCGTAACCCGGCTGGTACTTGGTCAGATCCGTGTCATTTCCAATCAGAGTGGCCACCGGGCGTACGATCTTCACGCAGGCTGCAAGTCCCTTTCGTCGAAGGGGGTGCCGTCTTCCTTCAAGCTGGGGTAGCCAAGGGCAATGTCCGCCGGGTCTAGTTCTGGAAGGAACGCCTTGGCCCGGCTTAGAGCAGCTAGGGCTCCGACTCTTGCAGAGGCCCGTCGCAGCTCTTGGACACGCTGAGGAAGAACGGCAAGCTGGCGAAGAACTTCTGCCGGGTGAGTCGGCACCTCATTGGATAGGGCCACCACGGCCAAGGCGCGCTGTGACCCGGTGTAGAGTTGCTCCACCAGTGTGTACACGGCCTTCAACTTGGTCAGCACACTTTGGTTGAGGTTGGCGCTTCTGGGACCTGTTTAACAGAGTAAGATAAGCCACTGGCAATGATGGGTTATGAGACATGAAGATTATAAACTGGACGAGAGCCGGTGGAATGACTTACCGAAGATTGCGGCGACCATCTGTGACACGTGGCGCTTTAAGCCGGCGAGTTCGGCGGTTCTTTCCGTCAGAGCCTTCTCCGCCTGTTCGGCCCGGCTCACCAGCGTAGCCTTTTCTTCGGCCCAAGTTTTCCGTTCAGCTTCAAAGTCCTTTTTCAGCTTCTCTTGAGCAGCAATACTTGACACAAATTTGGCGTTGGCCTTCCGGGTCTCAGTTTCTTGCGTCCTCAGGCGGGTCTTCAGATCAGAGATGTCAGCCTCCGGCTTCTTGCAAGCAGCCTGCACAATTTCCGGGTTATAATATGAACAGTTATTATGCAAATTTAAAGTCCCAAGCGCTTTCCAAGCAAAGACACTTGGCACTTGGGGGCTAATGCATGTCGAACGTTTCTATCTACAAATTACCGGTTCATGGAAATAAGCCGGAACTTAAGTCTACAACCTATTCAACCATAAGTCGTCGACTTGGGGGCTAGTATGGTAAAGATAACTATGCAGTAAGCAGTAGGGTGGTACCTCAGACTTCTGCTGTATCTGATTCACCATGTTGATCTCCAAATCCCGGCTCTTGTGCACCTGACTCACATAGCCGGAGACGATCTCTCCGATGCTCAAGTTCGTATAATTGGTGAGGTCCAGATTGGCCCGGCTGCGCTCTAGCAACTCTTCCTTGGCGGAGCATTTGGCCAACGCAGTGGGTCTCCCCGGCTCAACAAACTCCGTCCGGGTGATTACCACGTCCGGGTCATCGGCCGGCTGAGCCGGGCTGGAGATATCCGGGTTGGTGGAAGTCTCCATGGCTGGTTCGGCGGTGGGAGCGGTGGCTTCAGGAGCAGAGGCGGCTGGCGGTTCTTGAGCGGAAACTTCCGGCTCCGTCACGACCGACTCTTCGGCCGGCTTATTCTTCTTTGCTCTTTTACTGAGCTTTGCTTGAGCACTGAAAGGACAAAAGGTTAGTACAAAAGTATGAGTAAAGATAAAGCACAGCAAGAGATGATCGTCATTACACGGGTACGGTCTTGAAAGCCGGAAGATTCGACTGCATCGAGTCAACAGAGGAAGGAGACGTTTCCTGATAATTTGAATCAGAAGAATTGAGAGGTTGATGTATAACACCCGCCAGAGGATGAAAAGGATATAAGTTGGAAAGAACCTCGGTCCGGCGTTTCCTTGATGCCTCAGGTAAGCCAGAGGAGAGGTCAGCATCCTTGTTGGTCCGGGTGTGCCGCCGGCTCTCATGAATCTGTTGCCTCAAAAGAAATTGAGGATCTTGATAAGCTAAAGGATGTGAAAATCTTACTTTCCGGGTTACCCTTCGGACTTTCAGCCTTGGCAAGGGCTCCGAGTCAGAGGAAAGTGTCATTACCTCTTCAACCACCGGGTTACTTGCTCCGGTGTCATCCTGTTGATGAACAGTATTGATAAGGTGGACAGAAATAAACAACAAATACAACAAGAGCTTACACGTTCAGGGGTTACCTCTGACTCGGAGCTGTCGCTTAGTTGCAGCAGCTCTTAAGCAGTAGGCCTACTTCCTTTCTTGCGGGGAGCGGCTCTCTTGGCGGCTTTCTTAGCCTTCCTGGCCTTCTTGGCGCCTCATGGTCATATTTGACCTTCCAGAATTTGTCATCAGCCTGAAAAATACAATGACGATTTCTTAAGGTTCAGATGAAAGCTATCTACAGAAGAAAATGAGATGTTCAGATCAGCGGCTTACCGCTGGGGCCGGGTTCGTTTGCAGAAGGGGCTTAAGCCGGTCCTCCCGCAGTCTGCCAAGCTCTCGTTCAAGAGAGCCTTGGTCATTTCCTCAGCAACGTCTTCAGGAAGATCGTTGCGGCTGTGTCTCAGGGGGTCATCTTTCCGGCCCGTGTACTCACACATTAAGCCGGGGCGGCGGCTTAAGGGGATCACCCGCCAGGAGATCCAGACTCGGACCAGATCAATGCCGTTAAGGCCATTTCCCAAGAGAGCCTTGATCTTGTTGATGGTAGGGATCAGAGGTTGGCGCTCCGCCTAAGATAACTTGTCTGACAGAGGGTGAGTTGGTTCCAGACGCGAAGGACGAAAGCCGGGCAGCGGGCTTTCATCAGCCGGCGAAGTGTCTTGGCAATAAAACCACGTCTGGTTCCAGTCCTTGGGGTGGCTTGGCGGCTCGGCGTAAGGAAAAAGGCAGTCTCTCCGTCGCTGAATGGAGATTCCACCAAGTTCTAAGCTCGGCCCGTTGGCGCACTCATTCTGGCGGTTCAGATAAAAGAGTTCTCTGAAGAGCAGCAGGTTGGGCTCTTCTCCAAGGTAGACCTCGCAGAATACTTGGAAATTGCATATATTCGACACCGAGTTGGGTCCTATGTCTTGTGGCCGCAGATCAAAGAAATTCAGCACATCTCTAAAAAACTTTGAGCCGGGCGGTGCGAAGCCCTGGCTCATGTGATCAGCAAAAATTACCACCTCCCCGTCCCTTGGCTGTGGTCTCTCTTCTGATGGGTCGGGGGCACGGTAGGACATGATGTCCTTCTTGGGCAGGTAACCCGACTTCACGAAATATGCTAAGGTCTCGCCGGTGACGTTGGACCTCATCCAGTTGCAAGTGATAGGTGCTTTGGGAGCTTTGGGAGGCATGGTGAAAGTCGGAAGCCTATGATAAAAGGAAAATTGTCCAGTTTAATTATAAGCCGGAGGAAATTTGCAGTTCAATGTTTAAAGTGGCGGCTTATGGAGGGGCCTAATAACATATATCTAAGTACATCGGGTTATCTAAGCCGCTGGAGGTATTGAGAGTAATTCAATCGTCTACAGCCTTGTTGTAAATGAGCCGGAAAATTTTACGGCACGTGGCTTCTTTTGAGCCGGAAGGTTTTACAGTGCGTGGCTTCTTTAAGCCGGAAATGTAAACCGCCATGACTCAGCAGGTGTAGTTTTTTTACTAAGTGTGGTGAAAACAGGCTTCACACATCGCAGTAACTAATTTGGATCAAAACGGTCGGCTAAAGAGGAAAGTTTCTAGACCTAAAACAGACGCAAAAGAAGTTCTTGGGTTCGAACGGAGCCTTTATGCAGAGAAAAGAGATCTATTTGCATTTGAAATGGGTGCCAAACAGCTACCGCGTTGGTTTTATACTATCTTAAGATCAAGAAAGGGCGGTGGTGGTGAAATCTATGAAGAGTTCATGACGAACAGCGAAGAACACCGGTGAACTCGAAAATCTTAATGCAGATCTGAGGAACGGAGAGGAAGGAACTTACAGATGCAGATGTGCTGTGAGGGTTCGCCGCGGTTCTCTGGATGGTTCAGGGTGATGCAGCGGCCAAGGTCGATGGCGGCGGCGGCGGAGCTCGAGCAGCACAGGAGTAGCGAGAGGAAGGAGACGACAGAAGGGGGAGAATGGAAAGAACCCGAGGGTCGGGTTATTTATAAGGCCAGACTCATAAGTGGGCGCGAGAAACGAGGAGGTCACGGCGTGATTATCTCGACCGAGAGGTGCCTCGATTTTCGGGATGGCAGTAAAGATAAGATCCGTTGCGGATATGGTGGAGTAAAAAAATGGACTTAATGGAAGATGACGTCACGGCGGATTACCCGGAATCTAGAGGATGACGTCACGCCGGGTTATGGCCTTCACACAATTGGAAGCCGGAGCTTTTCTGTCGAAAGAGTTGAAGATTGACATGAGCCGGCTCAAACCAATCTGGCGCCTAATGTTGAGGATATAACCCTTAGAGTCACCCGCCCGGCGGGGCCGGGTTACACATAAGGGTCATCACCTGAAGCCCGGTGCCAAGCTTGAAGACAGTGGGCCAAAGATGGGCTTAAGACCCGGAGATGGCTTAAGGCCCGTAGTTACAACCGTCATTATGGTAGAACTTGTAGTATAAGGCAAGAATAGTTGAGAGTCCGAGCCGAACACTCTTATGAGCCGGCCGGGACTCTCAGAAGCTGCTGGGCGTCAACCTCTCTATATAAAGGGATGACCCGGCAGCGGTTTAGGGGAAGAAAGATCTCGTCGAGAGCCGGGCATAGCAGTTAAGCTCCCTGGTCATCGAAACCCTAATCAATACCACCTCAACTGGACGTAGGCTTTTACCTTCACCGTAAGGGGCCGAACCAGTATAAACCCTCGTGTCCCTTGTCTCGTTTAACCCCTTCAAGCTTCTTAGCGGCGATGGCTCCACGACTAAGTCCTAGCTTGAGGACATCTGCCGTGACAATTCCACGACAGAACTGACATTATCTTTTTGGGGTTATGCTTTAGAAACAATGGCTTTTACACTTAATAGAGCGCCATCAAAGTCTGTTGAAACAACACCATATGAGATTTGGAATGAAAAGAAGCCCAACTTGTCTTTTCTTAAAATTTGAGGTTGCAATGTTTATGTAAAACGTATACAACGAAACAAGCTTAATCCTAAATCAGGCAAATGCTACTTTGTTGGTTATTCCAAGGATACTATCGGGTATTACTTCTACCACCGTACCGAAGGCAAAGTGTGAGTCGTTTAGAATGGAGTATTTCTCGAGAAATAGTTTCTTGCGAAAGAGGTGAGTGGGATGACAATACAACTTGACTAGATTGTTGAATCTCCGGTGATGGAGCAAAGAGTGGAGGCGCCAGAACTTGTTCCGGATCCTACTCCTGCGCCCGAACCAGAAGAACCTCCATGTGATGAAGATACTTTGGTCAAGTGTGTAGCTGAACCACGCAAAAAATTTCTTGCATAACACACGCCTATTTTGTATCCAACACTAAATAAAATTTCTATCTCAAATCCATGTCAATGCATATAGATAAATCTATCACAAATTTGTTACTGACTCACACCTAAAACAACCAACCAATAGGTAGGAGCTTACATGAATGAGTGAAATTTTGAGAAAAGGAGGAAATTAGGGTTTTACCTACTGCTATAATTACATACATTAAAAACAACAACATTTAGTAAAAAATTGAGGGAATCGGAGGACATTCCTTAACCTACATAGGTGAGGCATGCTCCACAAAAAAATCACAAAAGGTAGAGATCTGAGAGGGAATCAGAGAGGGAGGAGAGGGGTTCTTCAGTTCGTGGAATGAATAAGGAGGTGTGGTCGGCTGGGCCACTTGTGATGTCCACCCACAGCCCCACAACTTACCTCTCCGCAAGAGTGTATCGCTGCCTCCCATGGCGATAGGGTTAGTAGCCTATGTGACGCCCCCGATTCAATCGTACACTAATCATACATGCAAATGTGTATGATCAGGATCAGGGACTCAAGGGAAGATATCACAACACAACTCTAGACACAAATTAAAATAATACAAGCTTTATATTACAAGCCAGGGGCTTCGAGGGACATAATTGTGTTGTGATATCTTCCCATGAGTCCCTGATCTTGAACATACACAATTGCGTGTATGATTGAATCAGAGGCGTCATAGCCTACCGCTAGGGTCAATGGTGGTAGCCACGTAAGCTGGGTCAGCGGATGTGGATCGTGGTCTATGGTCGTTGAGCGGGGTAGTATTTCGTTACGGAAATGATAACTGATGAACATCAGCGGGGAGGGGATGGCAAGCAAATCTTTTTCTATGTCTGGCAATTTTATCTCGTAGAAGATGGCAAATCTTGTTCTTGCTGCAACTTTTTCTCCTTTCCAAAAATTGCCATGTGTTTTTGAAAAAATTTCCACCTCTTTTTTCGCGAATACGCAAGCTGCGTATCTTTTCATTGATAGAAGGAGAGTACAAGCATGCGGTTACAACACTTACAAGGCCATGTACGCTCTAGACATGGTGTACAAGCGTGGTAGCAGATTAGAACAGGGGGTATGCTCAACCCCAACACAAAAACAGGAAACTACTCGCCGGCAGTGGCGAGTCCAGTAGGTGGGCTTCATAGGGCTCTAGCCTACCCTCCAAAAAACTGATTATTCTTTTTACTACTACTCTTCTTCTCAGCTCAGCTCCTTCCGCCTAACAACATGCAACAGCCCACACGCAAGGCTGCCCACACCAAAGCAATGAAGCACTATCACTTGCTCCTGACCTCAACTTATCTCGTATTCAGGTTGTCACTGATTGTCTAGAAATGGTGAAGAACGTCAAAGAGAACAATCTTTGTGCCAATGCTTTCATCATCAGGGAGTTCTTAGTGAAGCAGCGTGTGTTCGGTAGTGCGCCATTATTGCACATAAAGAGATCATCAAACTGTGAGGCTCACAATCTGGTTAAAGCTGCAGTTTCTTTGGGGGTGGGTCACCATGTTTGGCTTACTTCCCCTTCGTCTATCACTGTACTTCCTGAAAACATTTGCGTGGCTGCCGGCAGTGCTCATGGCTAGTCGCTGAGTAATTTGAATCAACAATTTTTGTACATTTGTAATTGCCAGTTCACGTTATGTTAATTAATTAATTTAAGCAGATTCAAAATTTAATATTTTTCATATATTCCAGCAAATACTACATGTTTCCAGTAGTAATCTAAGAAAATATCGGCTTATTTGGTCAAAAGAATTACGAGATGATGTTGTTTTCTTCAAACAAATGTTTCGTTTTTTTTTCGCCGTTAACTTTGAGCCCGCCCTCCAATTTCGTCCTGGATTCGCCACTGTGCGCCGGGGATGATGTTTTGTAACCCAATGGCGCCCGCCTTGGCCTAGAGGCGCGCCTCGTCCTTGATGGTATCGGAGATGAGGGTGATAGATGGCCTGGCTCCGTCAGAAATGCATGCGTTGCGGTGCTTCCAGAGCCACCATGCTGTCAGGATGATGAGGGAGGACAGGCCTTTGCTCATGGAGGCCAGCGCGTGGTCGAGGGAGGAGCTCCACCGGGTCTGGAATGGCGTGTCGGTGTTGGGGAGGTTGATCGCCGCACGAGCCCAACCGAGGATCTCATGCCAAACCTGGCGAGAGAATGAGCAGCCTGTGAGGAGGTGGTGCATCGTCTCCTCCTCTTGATCACATAGTGCACAAGCGTCCTCGTGTGGTAGGCCGCGGTGTGCCAGCCGCTCCGCAGTCCAACAACGATCTTGCATGGCCAGCCAAAGGAAGAACTTGACGCGAAGGGGTGCCCAAGGTCGCCAAGTGAGGCGCCAATGTGGGTCTTCACAAGCATCGATGAATAGTGCCTTATAGCAGGAGCTCGCTGAGTAAGTGGCGGAGGAAGGCCATCGCCATCTAAGCATGTCTGGCTCGGAGGAGAGGTGGGTGTAGCTTACTCTACGCAGAGCTCGACATATGGCACCATGGCGGCCGGCCCAAGTGCCCCACGAATGTCCTGGACCAAGAACGCAGGTATAGACCGCCACACACGCTATGCTCCTTCCGCAGGCGTCGCGGGACGAGCGCATAGACTAGCGGGGCAATATCGGCCGTTGATCGTCCGTCGATCCAGTTGTCTATCCAAAACCTGCAGGTGTCCCCTGCACCAAGCTGCCAAGTCGTGGAGGCTCTGAAGATAGCGCTCACGTCCGTGTTGAGGTATGTGGAGGTGGCTCCAAGGGCGTGAGGCATCCGTGCGTTGGAGCCAAAGCCATCGAACACGAAGCGAGATGCCCGTCCGGTAGATATCTCTGATGCCAATGCCACCAAGGGAGATGGGGCGGCATACGCGCTGCCAATTAACAAGGCACTGGCCACCGTTGGCCTATTTTGAACCTGCCCAAAGGAATCCTCGAATGATCTGGTTCACTTTCTTGATGGCAGTGCTCTTGAAGGCAATGGCGGTGAGGAAGTGCGTGGGGATGGCACAAAGGACATGGCGCACAAGGGATAGGCGGTCTCCTTTGGATAGCATAGAGGCTCGCCATGTGGAAAGCTTGCGCCCAAGCTTGTCATTGATCGGTTGCAAGCTCGTCGTGGAGGCCTTGCGGATGGAGAGGGGCAGCCCAAGATAGGTGATGGGGAAGTGAGCAATGGGGCACTGCATCTCAGAGGCGATAGTAGCAATGTGGTCGTCGGTGCATTGAATCGGAGTGGCCGAACACTTGGTGAAGTTGGTGTGCAGTTCGGATGCAAGGCCAAATACAGGCAGGAGCTTGCGCACGGTGGAAATCTCGTGGGAGTCCGGGTGGCAGAAGATGACCACGTCGTCCGCATAAAGGGATATGCTCGAAGCCGCTTGGCGTGCAGTCAAGCGGTGAAGGAGGACGAGATCCACCGCTCGGAGCAACATGGAGTTGAGTACATCGATGACCAGAGTGAAAAGCATGGGGGAGACCGGGTCGCCTTGCCTAAGGCCATGAGCGTGATCAATTGGTGGTCCCGGGTGGCCATTTATGAGGACTCTCCTAGCGGCCGTTGATAGGAGTATGGAGATCCATTCGCGCCAACGTGGCCCAAAGCCGAGGTGATGCAGTATCTGGAGGAGAAAAGGCCAGGATACGCGTTCGAAGGCTCACGTGATATCCAACTTGAGCAGCATGCGCAGCGCCTTGAGGTTGTGCAGGAGGCGAGCCGTCTGTTGCACCAGAAGATAGTTGTCATGGATGGAACGTCCCGCGATGAACGCACTTTGGTTAGTAGAGACCATGGATCCCAGCCGTGGCGCAAGGCGGAGGGAGACCAGCTTCAGGGCGAGCTTGGCGAATATGTGTATGAGACCGATAGGTCGATAGTCGAAGAGAGACTGCACGTCTGCATGTTTGGGAAGCAGCGTAAGGAGGGCCTCATTGAGCTTTTGAAAGCCTCTGCCGTTCATGGTGTAGAGCTTCTCGAACGCCTCGTGGAAGTCATGCTTGATCGTGTCCCAACATGCAACTAGAATTTAGAAGTGAATCCAACGGGGCTGGCGCCTTCCCGGCCGGCAAACTCTTGACGGTGTTTTCCACCTCATACAATTATACTTGCCATCTAAAATATTCACAGTTGTCACCCCCTCCCGGGAAACGTTCCCTGACTAGTGGGGTTCGTTTTGTTAATCCCACCATCATCTTCTATGGTGATAGACAAAAGGATTAGATCTTGCAAAAGTTTTCAAACAAAATCGTTTCATCCTAACTTCTCTTAATAAGTTCAAAATAGGTGAACCAACCTGCGGTTGGATGGTTAGAATGACAGTAATATCCCTAGCGCACTAGAGTTTAAGTACTAGATTGTCATCGGTGCTCACATTTTTTTGGATTTATTTCGGACCATTTTTGGATGTATGTTTAATGGGAGGAGACGATCCTATCCACTACAGAGGTATGTACCGGCTCAGTCCCTCGAAGGTGCTCATAGAGGTAGGGTATACATGCCTCCATTCATAGAGATAAGGGTATGTGCGTTATGTATAAGCGTGTGCATGTGTTAAAACAAAATTCAAAACACTTATTTTGGCGTCGCGGCGGTAGTCATCCCCTGCTAGTAAAATCCACCGGGGTCTCAGGCCAACTCCAGCGCACGACCCCAAACGGACGTCTGTTTTGCCCGAATTCTGTCCGTTTGGGTAGGCCAATGGGGTCGTGAACGGGACTTTCCTGGGATGCGCCGGCCGTGCGCCCAACGCGCAGACGCATCCCGTCCCCGTACATTTTTATTTTCAAGCACATATCTTTTTTCATCATTGATTTTTGATACATGGAAGTACATCACCAAATTTTTATTAGAAAAGTAAGACCAAAGAAAACAAGAACCACAAGAAGACATTTTAGAAGATAACCAACTTCCATAACTGCTCCTGTAAGTTGGATTAGTGCCTTCTCGATGCATTCATTGTTGATCTGCGGAGGCTCGATCTTGCGTGCTTCTTTCTTCTTCGAGTCTAAAGAAGTAGACGTTGCTTCCTCGCATCTAGTCTCATGTCTAGCCTCTGTTCTAGCAACACGTGCACTAGTCTCATCTCTCGCCTCTATTCTACCTAAAAGTGCACGAACATCTACTAAATTGCGCTCTATCAATATACCGATGTACTCTTTTCCCAATACTAAAAGTTGCATCCATTCTACACAACAAAAATTTAAGTTAGCATAACTAGTCAAATCCGAGAGCACAACCGAAGCTAAGTAGCACATACCCCATCGGTTGAGCACTTGATGAACACCCATCCGGGATGCTTCGGCGTTGTAGACACGCGGCGCAAGACCTTCTTTGGGAAGTGGTCGCACTTAATGAGTGGCAAGGGTGCGCCAACGAGCTTTTCGGCCAGCAACGAGCCCGGCCGATAGTCGTTCGTGTATCTGCCGGCGAACTAGAGGAGGAGTTAGTACCTGCATGCGGCATTGCGACCTTGCTTGGGCCTCCCGGCCCGGTGCCCGGCCAGTCCATGGCACGATGCGGCCTCCCGCAGCCGGGTGAGCTCAAGTCCGGCCGGATCCGCTCCAAATCCGACCGCCGGGAGCGCAAATCAGGTGGTCGTTGATGAGGACATAGACCTGGGGTAGGGAAATAGGCCTGACCTATACCTCCTACCTAAGGTCCTTGTCCTAGAAGCAAAGAGGTTCAAGAGTAAATAGAGGGGACCCAACAAAGGTGTCGAGTGTAATCTACTCGACCTACCATTCACTCGGAGACCCCCCTTTGTTTCTGTCACTCGACCACTAAACCACTCGACGTGCAGAAGACCTAAAGCCACTCCGCGCAGCAACGGTCGGGCATTTACTCTTAGACTTAATAGTCATTTATATTACTTTACTACAGACGTTACCTGTAACGCTCCTGCTTTATGAACATTGAAATCCTTGTAACGTGGGCTGGTCGGGGTCCTGGCGCACTCTATATAAGCCACCCCCTCCACTGGCACAAGGGTTCACACCCCCTGTAACACACACGCATATAATCCAGTCGACCGCCTCCGGGCTCCAAGACGTAGGGCTGTTACTTCGTTCGAGAAGGGCCTGAACTCGTAAAACTCGTGCGTACAGCTTCTCCATAGCTAGGACCTTCTCTTTACATCCCTACCCCCCCATTCTCCTGTCATACTTAGAACCACGACAGTTGGCGCCCACCGTGGGGCAGGTGTTTTAGCGACTTGTTGGAGAAGTTGCAATTTTTCCGATCCCCATCAACATGGTTTCAGGCGGAGGATTGACCGAGGGCCGAGAGATCCGTCTCGGCATGCTCGTGTTCGTCGCAGACGACTCCGCTTGGCTCCAAGAGGCTCCACTCGACGTCGAGGCGCTCCCTGTCCGCGGGGCAACGCACTTTCGCGTGTGCGTCCGCGGCGTCCTCCTGCGGCAGCCATCGACCCAATATCGGTCGGCTCCTGTGGCGTCTTCACTCCCTGCAGCCCGCCGACACAAGCGTTCCGGTCGAGGCTCCAGCGGTGGGTGAGGCACGTGGTGGGTCGCCAGTCGGCCACCCTTCAAGTCGCGGCAATCGAGCCCGACGAAACTCTCTACGGCATGTTCGACTGGCTCCGTTGAGACCGCATCCGAGTGCGACAACAGTGACCCTGCAGCGGAAGTCCTGATGGTCAATGGACCGCGCAGTCCTCCTGGCTTCCCCCGCGTCGATGGTGGTGATGGCGGAGGCGATCCGTCGCGTGCCCACGAGGAGTACCGCCCTGAGCCCCTCTCTTCGCAGCAGAGGGAAGAGCTTCGCCGCCGTAACATGGATGCACTTCACACTCCTATCGTTGGAGAAACCCCCGAGGCCCGGGCCTTGGAGGAGGTGTGCCTGGCCAACTTGGCTGAGCGTACTCGACTGGAGAATCTCCAGCACGCACTCGACGAGCGTGCTCGGCAGCGAGTTCCTGAATCCAGTCGACGTCAACTCTTTCCGCCTCCAACCCAAGTATATCGAAATCTAAGCCAGAATCTCACAGCTGCTGCCCGAATAGCAGAGTCGATTCAGCCTTCCCAGTCGGAGGCTGGTAGGGGTTTGATGCAGATCCGGGCTTTGCTCCGGGCGGCGGGGGAGCAGAACACATCTGTGTCACAGTCTCGGAATAGGATTCATAGTAGGTCCGTGATGGCAGATACAGTTCACTCGGCTCACGGCCCGATATCGCATCCAAGGCGTGAGAGACGTGGAGATCGACAGGATCAGTACAGGAACCGTGAGCAGTACGATCATCGTTGAGTACCCACGCCTCCCCCAAGGAGTGGGTCGTACGCGCCTCGGCAACACGATGACAGACGCCCTCACAGTGGTGGGCGAAGGATTCCAGTCGACCCCCGGGAGCCAGGCTTTGACGCGAGATCCATTCTTGTTCAAGGTCTGGTTGACAGGAACAGAGCACACAGAGATGGCCACGATAGAGATTACCCGACCGGCAGCAGGGTGCATGTTTCAGGTCCCGAGTGTTTCGGCAGAGCCATCAGAGCAGCAGTGATTCCTCCCAACTTCAGGTTGGTGACTGGAGTCAGCAAGTTCACTGGTGAATCCAAGCCTGACACTTGGCTTGAAGACTACCGAGTGGCTGTGCAGATTGGTGGTGGTAATGATGAAGTGGCCATGAAGCACCTTCCTCTGATGTTAGAGGGCTCGGCCAGAGCGTGGTTGAATCAGCTAGCACCTGGCAGTATTTATAGCTGGGAAGAGCTTGCCCGAGTATTTGTCAGAACATTTGAAGGTACATGCAAACGGCCAGCAGGGCTGACAGAGCTACAGTCTTGTGTGCAGAAGTCGAATGAAACTTTGAGAGATTATATCCAGAGATGGATCACGTTGCACCACACGGTGGAGAATGTGTCTGATCACCAAGCAGTTTGTGCCTTCAAGGAAGGCGTCAAGTATCGGGAATTGAATCTGAAGTTCGGTCGGACCGGAGATATGTCTCTGAGTCGAATGATGGAAATTGCCACCAAGTATGCTAATGGTGAAGAGGAGGATCGGCTCCGGAGTGGCAAGCACAAAACAGTCGCCCACGAAACCGGGGGAGGGAACTCCAGTCGGAAGCAGAAGCGCAAAGCCGAGCCAGCTGCTCCCGGAGAAGCCTTAGCCGTGACTCAAGGAAAGTTCAAGGGGAAGCCCAAAGGGCCATGGAACCCCAAGAAGGTAAAAGATCAAGATGGAAATGATGTGTTGGATTTACCGTGCCACATTCACATCAAAAAAGATGAGGAGGGTAATCTCATTTACCCGAAGCATACCACTCGACAATGTCGTCTCCTAATCCAGCAATTCCGAGAGAAACAGCCCAAAGAGAAGGAGAAAGAATCAGACAAGGTTGAGGATAAGGAAGAGGACGATGATGGTTACCCCCACGTCAATTCAACTCTGATGATTTTTGCTGATGTTGAGAGCAAAAGTCGACTGAAAGTCATCAACAGAGAAGTGAACATGGTCGCCCCAGCGACGCCCAGTTATTTGAAGTGGTCTCAGACTGCCATTACATTCGACCAGTCTGATCACCCAACACACATAGCCACCCCTGGGAGGCAAGCGTTGGTGGTCGACCCAGTCGTCGAAGGCACTCGGTTGACTAAGGTTCTGATGGATGGTGGCAGCGGCCTGAATATACTGTATGCAGAGACCTTGAAAGGAATGGGCATTCCGATGTCCAGACTCAGTGAAAGCCATATGAGTTTCCATGGAGTTATTCCTGGCAAGAAGGCTGAATCACTCGGCCAGATCGCCCTTGATGTGGTTTTCGGTGATTCCAAGAATTACCGCAAAGAAAAGTTGACGTTTGAAGTCGTCGATTTCCAGAGTGCTTATCATGCTATCCTGGGCAGGCCGGCTTATGCACGTTTTATGGCTCGACCATGCTACGTGTACCTCAAATTGAAGATGCCTGGTCCCAAAGGAGTGATCACTATCACTGGCAATCGGAAGAAGGCAGAAGAGTGCTTCCAGAAGGGCTCAAAGATCGCCGATGCACAAATGGCAGTAGTGGAATTGCAAGAGTATCAAAAGAACGCAGATCCGAGTGATTTGTTGCGAGCAAAGAAGCCTGCCACGGATTCAGCATTTCAGTCGTCTGGTGAAACGAAGCCGATTCATATTCACCCGACCGATCCCAATGCTGCTCCGACTCACATTTCGACAACGCTCGACTCCAAATAGGAAGAAGCGCTCATCCAGTTCCTCCGTGAGAACTGGGACATCTTTGCATGGAAACCTTCTGACATGCCGGGTGTTCCCAGGGGGCTGGCTGAGCACCGTTTGCGAGTCGACCCAAAAGTGAAACCAGTCAAAGAACATCTTCGACGGTCCGCCGTACAGAAGAGAAAAGCGATCGGTGAAGAAGTAGCTCGGCTCCTAGCAGCTGAGTTTATCCGAGAGATTTACCACTCCGAGTGGCTAGCCAATGTTGTCATGGTCCCCAAGAAGGACGACTCACTTCGCATGTGCATTGACTTCAAGCATATCAATCGGGCCTGCCCGAAAGATCACTTTCCTCTACCCCGCATCGATCAAATAGTCGACTCGACTGCAGGGTGTGAGCGCTTGTCCTTTTTGGACGCTTATTCCGGGTATCATCAGATCCGACTGTATGGACCCGATGAGATAAAAACAGCTTTCATCACTCCATTTGGGTGCTTCTGTTATGTCACCATGCCATTCGGCCTGAAGAATGCTGGAGCTACATTCATGAGGATGATTCAGAAGTGTTTACTCACTCAAATCAGTCGGAATGTGGAAGCATACATGGATGACATTGTGGTCAAGTCACGTAAAGGTTCCGACCTGCTGGCTGACCTTGCTGAAACTTTTGCCAACCTCAGAAGGTATGATATCAAGCTTAATCCATCAAAGTGCACATTCGGAGTTCCGGGCGGAAAATTACTCGGTTTTCTCGTTTCCGAACAAGGGATCGACGCTAACCCAGAGAAAGTTGGTGCCATTCTCCGAATGAAACGCCCTGTGCGTGTGCACGATGTTCAGAAGCTTACAGGTTGTTTGGCTGCCTTAAGTCGATTCATTTCTCGCCTCGGTGAAAAGGCATTGCCTCTTTACCGACTGATGAAGAAGTCTGATAAGTTCGAGTGGACTCCTGAAGCTGATGCAGCATTTGCAGAGCTCAAAGCCCTGCTTTCCACCCAGCCGGTGCTTGCTGCCCCAATCAGCAAAGAGCCTTTACTGCTTTACATTGCAGCCACTGGACAAGTCGTCAGTACAGTACTTACGGTCGAGCGGGAAGAAGAAGGAAAAGCCTATAAAGTTCAGCGCCCAGTATATTATGTTTCTGAAGTTTTGACTCCATCAAAGCAAAGATATCCACATTATCAGAAGCTTGTTTATGGGATTTATATGACCACGAAGAAGGTTGCACATTATTTCTCTGACCACTCCATTACAGTCGTCAGCGACGCTCCATTATCAGAGATTCTGAACAACAGAGATGCAACTGGTCGAGTGGCAAAGTGGGCGATTGAACTTCTTCCCTTGGATATCAAGTTTGAGGCAAAGAAAGCTATCAAGTCCCAAGCAATAGCAGATTTCCTCGCCGAGTGGATCGAACAGCAACTGCCGACTCAAGTCCACTCGGAGCACTGGACCATGTTCTTTGATGGTTCCAAGATGCTGAATGGTTCCGGTGCTGGGGTGGTACTGGTATCCCCCCGAGGAGACAAGCTCAGATATGTTCTCCAGATTCACTTTGATTCCTCCAATAACGAAGCGGAATATGAAGCACTCTTATATGGGTTACGTATGGCCATCTCACTCAGCGTCCGTCGCCTCATGGTCTACGGCGACTCAGATTTGGTAGTCAATCAAGTGATGAAGGAGTGGGACGTCAGAAGCCCAGCTATGACTGGTTACTGCAATGCGGTGAGGAAGTTGGAAAAGAAGTTTGAGGGGTTAGAGCTCCATCATATACCCCGACTGAAAAATCAAGCAGCCGATGATTTGGCAAAGATAGGTTCCAAGAGGGAAGCCATTCCCAGCAACGTGTTTTTGGAACACATTCATACACCTTCAGTTCAAGAAGATCCTTTCACTGAAGAGCCCCCCACAGCCTAAGAGCGCCACAGATCCGACTGAAGTCGAAGTCCCAGCCGTGGTCGACCTGATCATGGAGGTTTTGGTCATCACTCCCGACTGGACAGTGCCATACATTGCGTATATCCTTAGGAAAGAACTCCCAGAGGATGAAGAAGAGGCTCGACAGATCGTCCGTCGATCCAAAGCCTTTACTGTGATAAAAGGACAACTGTTTAGGGAAAGTGTAACTGGAGTCAGCCAGAAATGCATCACACCAGAAGAAGGTCGAGTGATCCTCAACGACATCCACTCGGGGACCTGTGGTCATCATGCGTCCTCTCGGACCATTGTGGCCAAAGCATACCGAGCCGGATTTTATTGGCCACGAGCAAATGAAATGGCGAAAGATATAGTCGACAAATGTGAAGGCTGCCAGTTTTACTCCAATATGTCCCACAAGCCTGCGTCAGCCCTGAAGACTATTCCACTCGTCTGGCCCTTTGCCGTTTGGGGGTTGGATATGGTTGGACCCCTGAGGACTGGTAGGAGCGGCTTCACTCATGTGCTTGTAGCAGTCGACAAGTTTACCAAGTGGATTGAAGCCAAGCCTATCAAGAATCTTGAAGCCAGTACTGCCGTCAGCTTCATCAGAGAATTGACATTCAGATATGGAGTTCCGCACAGCATCATCACTGACAACGGGTCGAACTTCGATTCTGATGAGTTCAGAGCCTTCTGTGCTTCCCAAGGCACGCGAGTCGACTATGCTTCAGTCGCCCACCCCCAGTCGAATGGACAAGCAGAAAGAGCAAATGGCTTGATTCTCAAAGGACTGAAACCCCGACTGATGCGTGATCTCAAACACGCAGCAGGCGCCTGGGTCGATGAACTTCCATCAGTTCTTTGGGGATTGAGGACAACTCCCAATCGGTCGACTGGCCGAACTCCATTCTTCTTGGTTTATGGAGCTGAAGCTGTTCTACCGAGTGACTTGCTTCACAATGCACCCCGAGTCGAGCTCTTCTCTGAAGATGAAGCAGAACAGGCCCGGCAGGACGCAGTCGATCTCCTAGAGGAGGAAAGAGAGATGGCCTTAATCCGGTCGACCATTTATCAGCAAGACTTGCGTCGATTCCACGCCAGAAACGTGAGGGGCCGAGCCTTTCAAGAGGGAGACTTGGTTCTTCGAGTGGATCAGCAGAAACCACACAAGCTCGCCCCTGCTTGGGAAGGTCCCTTCATTGTCACCAGAGTTCTCCACAATGGAGCATACCATCTTTACAATGTCGAGCATCAGAAAGACGAGCCACGGGCTTGGAACGCGGAGCTGCTCCGCCCCTTTTATACTTAAGTACTCATTCGGATGAGATGTAATAAGAAGTACCTTCGTAGTTTGTTTATCAAAGACAAGAGCTTTACAGTCTTCCTAAATGGTTGTTGTTACTTTTGTTTACGTCTGAAATCCCCCAGTGGGTGACTTTGCCGCGAATCCGTTTCGCCTAAGTTTGAAAAATCCTACCGAGTGGTGAGCAAGCCTCTCACTCGGGGACTTAGCCGCGAATCCGTTTCGCCTAAGTTTGTAAAATCCTACCGAGTGGAGAGCAACCCTCCCACTCGGGGGCTTAGCTGCAGTCCAGTACTCGCCTAAGTTTGAAAAATCCCACCGAGTGATGAGCAAGCCTCTCACAGGGGCTTAGCTGCAGTCCAGTACTCGCCTAAGTTTGAAAAATCCCACCGAGTGATGAGCAAGCCTCTCACTCGGGGGCTTAACTGCAGTCCAGCACTCGCCTAAGTTTGAAAAATCCCACCAAGTAATGAGCAAGCCTCTCACTCGGGGGCTTAGCTGCAGTCCAGTACTCGCCTAAGTTTGAAAAATCCCACCAAGCGATGAGCAAGCCTCTCACTCGGGGGCTTAGCTGCAGTCCAGTACTCGCCAAAGTTTGAAAATTCCCACCGAGTGATGAGCAAGCCTCTCACTCGGGGGCTTAGCTGTAGTCCAGTAGTCGCCTAAGTTTGAAAAATCCCACCGAGTGATGAGCAAGCCTCTCACTTGGGGGCTTAGCTGCAGTCCAGTACTCGCCTAAGTTTGAAAAATCCCACCGAGTGATGAGCAAGCCTCTCACTCGGGGGCTTAACTGCAGTCCAGTACTCGCCTAAGTTTGAAAAATCCCACCGAGTGACGAGCAAGCCTCTCACTCGGGGGCTTAGCTACAGTCCAGTACTCGCCTAAGTTTGAAAAATCCCACTGAGTGATGAGCAAGCCTCTCACTCGGGGGCTTAGCTGCAGTCCAGTACTCGCCTAAGTTTGAAAAATCCCACCGAGTGATGAGCAAGCCTCTCACTCGGGGGCTTAGCTGCAGTCCAGAACTCGCTTAAGTTTGAAAAATCCTACCGAGTGGTGAGCAACCCTCCCACTCGGGGCATAGCTATAGTCCAGTACTCGCCTAAGTTTGAAAAATCCTACTGAGTAGTGAGCAACCCTCCCACTCGGGGGCTTAGCTGCAGTCAAGTACTCGCCTAAGTTTGTAAAACCCTACCGAGTGGTGAGCAACCCTCCCACTCAGGGGCTTAGCTGCAGTCTAGTACTCTCCTAAGTTTGAAGTCCATCCCTATGCGCAAGGACGACGAGGTGCAGGTCGACTGCAACCTTCTCCTTCGGAGCTGCGCCACAAGTACAATGTGCGCTCCATCCCTATCCGCAAGGACGACGAGGTGCAAGTCGACTGCAACCTTCTCCTTCGGAGCTGCGCCAGAAGTACAACGTGTGCTCCTGCCCTATCTGCAAGGACGACGAGGTACAGGTCGACTGTAACCTTCTCCTTCGGAGCTGCGCCACAAGTACAACGTACGCTCCATCCTCGTCCGCAAGGAGGACGAGGTACAGGTCGACTGCGATCTCCTGCTCAGAGCTGCATGTCAAGTACAAAGATTATTTCGAGTGAAGAGCCAAATCAACTCGAAGGCAAACACAAGCATATTTAGAGATAAACCAAGTTCAAATAAATCCTAAAGTTCCGGACGACGGATCAAAAGTATTCGAGCACCAAGCCTGAAGAAGTTTAACAATTACACAATCACTCGGCATTCCGAGGCAAATAAAAGTGGAGCATAATGTTTTTCGGTCACGCGTCAGGAGAAGGACTGGCTGGGTCGCAGAAACTGTCAAGGTCTATGATGTCTGCAATGCGAGTGGCAGCATCAAGAAAAGTGTCCATGAAGGATTGGAAGGTGTGCCTCTTTGTGTTAGCAACCTTGAGCTCCGCCAGCTTGTCTTCTTTGACATCTTTGCAGTGCACTCGGACCAAGGACAACGCGACATCAGCGCCACAGCGAGCAGATGACTTCTTCCACTCTTGCACTCGGTCAGGTATTTGATTCAGTCGAGCCATCAGAGACTCGAGATCTTGAGACAGTTCCGCCTGAGGCCAGAGTTCAGCATCAACCCGAGTCATCGCTGCCTTCAAGCGAGCAAGATAAGCAACAGCGCTGTCCATGCGAGATTCCAACCGCAGCACATTCATCGCAACATCATCCTTAACTGGACAATTTATGGGATCGAGACCCGTCTCGACCCACCCAGTTTCCGCTTCAAAGTCTTGCAAAGCTCTGCATAGTCGAGTAAACGATGAGTCGACGATATAATCAAGCTGGACAGTCGGCCGTAATAAGTCAGTCAATCATCAGTACCTTCAAGTTTTAGGACCAGCTTTGCAGCAAGCTGGCCCAGATAAGACTCCAACTCGCCCTTCTTGGCCTTGAGACTCCCAAGCTCGTCAGTCAGCTTGTCCTTGTCTTTCTTCAGTCGCTCGACCTCCCGATTGGCGTCAGAGACAGCAGCCTTCAGTTTGGAGTTCTCCTCTTCTAACTTACCGACTGAAGCAAGCTTCTTGTCAGCAAGCGTCGTTTTCTCTCGCGCTTCCTTCTGTGCAGCAGCAAGATCCAGATCCTTCTTCTCCAAAGCCTGCTTCATTTTCTCTAAAGAAATAACATTCTTCAGACGGGCTTGGAGTTGACGGTTTTCACTACATACATCTGCTCGAGTGGAGTCACTCGGTTCAAAAAATGGAAAGGAGAAGGGCCGGCAGTGAGAAAGACAGTTGTTGATTGGTTACCTCCCATGGCAGCTACTTCATCACGAGCAGTCTTGAGATTCTTCATGGCCAATTCCAGATCAAGGTTGAGGCTGATTTGCTGCTTGTTCATTGGGGAAAGTTGAACCCCAAGATCACAAGATTTATGCAGTTTAAGCCATATCAGTTGACCAGGATAAAAAGACATCACAGTGATAACTACTCTAAGACTACCGCCGAATCAAACATTCAACGGCAGTCTCGGGGACTACACCCAGTGGGTGCACTTGGCGTGCCCCCACTGGTTTGAATAAACACTCGACATGGTCTGCCCAGTGCGAGAGTAAAAAAACAGTTCCCAGACCATAGTCGACTGCCCGCAGTCAACTACGGTCTCGGGGACTACACCCAGTGGGTGCACTTCGCATGCCCCCACTAGTTCTGGTGTCATTCGACTTAGCCAGTCCAGACCGAGTGACAAAATTCAGATTCTCAGACCAAAGTCGACTGCCCGCAGTCAACTATGGTCTCAGGGACTACACCCAGTGGGTGCACTAAGAGTGCCCCCACTAGTTCAAAAATTCAATCCAAGACGACTCAAATTGACTCGTGCAACTTCAAAACAGTCACACCCCAGTGGGTGATCGGACGAGAAATATGATCAATCGGAAATCAACTAACCTGGACATTGGTCTGCAGAGCAGCTCCGGTGTTGAAGGCCACCTGACTAGCCTCATACACCACTTTCATCTGCCCCATCACAAGGTTCAACTGAAGAAGAGCTTCCTTGGCGGCAGACGGTGGGTCGTCCGGGGTTTGCTACGCAGTAAAAAGCGATGATGGCAGAGCAGTCGGAGCAACCGCTGGGTCTGATGCATGGGGTTGTATTGGTACAGCAGAAGTCTGAGCAGCTGATCCTGATGGGCAATCAGTCGACAACGGGATAGCAAAAGTGACATTGGTACGTGCCGGATCTGACGATCGCTCGACGGCCATCCCAGGCATATCAGTCGACTGAGGAACCTGGGCCTCAGGCGCTTTCCCGCTTAGTTCCTTGTCCCTCCTCCTCCTTCCCCTCAGCGGCACTTCTTCTTCATCGTCCGGGAGCACAACAACGTCCCATGGCGCTGCAACAAACAGAGAAAGTCAAGGAGATAGCTAACAAACAATCCAGTCGTCCAAATAAACTCGAGTCGGGCAAACTTACTAGCTTTGGAGGTAGATGCGTCGTCGGTTTCCTCGTTATCTGGGGTCTTGTCGATATCCATATCAGTCGCAGCCAAGGCCGGGCTGCAAAGGTTCATCATCCACTTGGCCAGTACAAGAGAATCGGTCAGAACAAGAAAATATGGAGAGAACATTTACCCAGAAGCAACAGGAACGTCCATCTTGATCCTAGGCAAGGTCTTCTGAGCCTTCGAAGGATTGATCTTGGGCTGCTTGGTGACCTTCTCAGCCAATTCTGGAATTGAAGACCGAGCATGCTTTTGAGATGGAGTGCTCGAGGCCACAGCCTTGCTGCGCCTGCCCGCGGGATCATGGCGCTGCATGGATCGACGTTCAGAACGAGGTGGTGTGTCGGCTACCACCTCGTCGTCCGACTCATCGCTCTCATCTTCATCATCGTCGGCTGGTGACTCACACTCGCCGCTCTCCTCCGCGTTGTCCTCGCCTTCATGGTACTGCTCCAGAGCTTGTTCGCCATTGGGCATTGAGTACATCTCTGTATAAATCTACAAAACAAGTAACCGAGTGGAAATCAGTCGGAACAACAAACAGTCAGAAAACACATCCAAATTCAATCAGTTGTAATGGCCAAACCTTGTCTGGCTGGTTGCTGTCGCTGAAAGGTTTGACTCTCCTGGCGCCCCTGGGGTTGTCCTTGTTCCCGGTGATGCCGCTCGGCCACTCGGCCACCGTTTTGGCCATCACCTCCTCCGGATGAACCCGAGTGGTCACGAGCTTGGAGTGGTTGAATGCGCCGACTGAGAAACACCTCCAGTAGATCCATGCCGGTGACACCTTGTTTGAGCAGTCGAACTACCCTCTCGACCAACATGCCCGTCTCCGCCTTCTCCGCGGCGGTCACTTTCAACAAAGATGGAGTCTGAACACGATCAAAAGAGAAAGGGGGAAGTCCAATTGAGTGGCCTGGGGTCGCGATATCCTGGCAATAGAACCAGGTCGACCGCCAGCCCCTGACCGACATAGGGAGAGTCATCGGAGGGAAGGAACTCCTCTTCCTCTTCAGAATACCCAGACCCCCACACATCTGGATAACATGGGTTTTCTCGTCGTTCGAGTTCGCTTTCTTCACTGATTGGGAGCGGATAGTGAACATGTGCTTGAAAAGACCCCAGTGCGGTCGACACCCCAGGAAATTCTTGCACATGGACACGAATGCGGCAAGATATGTGATGGTGTTGGGAGTAAAATGATGGAGTTGAGCCCCGAAGAAATTCAAGAAACCTCGAAAGAAGGGTGTGGAGGAAGCGAGAAGCCGCGGTCGACATGGGTGGCGAGCAGAACACACTCACCCGGTCGCGGCTGTGGCTCCGTTTCCCCCTCCGGCCGCCGCGCAGACTCGTGGATGATCAGCCCTAGCTCGGCCATATCGTCCAGGTCTTCCTGCTGAAGTGAAGATCGGATCCAATCTCCCTGGATCCAACCCGACGGCAGCCCCGAGTGCGATGAAGATCCCCGATTCGTCTTCTTGCTTTTCGCCGCCCCCGTCGCCTTCTTCGCGCGTTCCAGCGCCGCCGTTCTCTCCTTCCCCTTGGCGGCGGAGCGGCGGCATCGAGGGTGGAGAAGCCGAACAAGGTAAAGGAGCAAGAGGAAGAAGAGGGAGAATGGGCACGAACAGAGCGGACGCCTCGGCCTCGCCGCTTTTAAGGGCCTACTTCCGAGTGGCTGACACGTGGGTCCGGGCGATCCTGTCAAATCCCTTAACAGTCGCACACGGGATACGTGGCGAAAAAGGTGGCGCAAAAATCGAAACACCCTGCTTATCCACTCCGCTCACCACGGCGCGCTCCGCCTGGCGCGCTTCCACCAAAATTTCGAATCCCGCAAAATCAGGGATCCTCTACAACCGATCATGCCAAAGATTCCATGTCAAAGATAACACTCGACGGATGACGTTATAAAACCAGTCGGTCATTTCTGAATCTATCAAGGAGACTGAAACGAAGCCGAAGTTCCAACAACTGGCATCCATTTGGAGATGAAAGCAAGAGCCAGAGCAAAGTAAACTTCAACCTTCTTTTCACTCGGACCTCAATCCATTCGGGGGCTAATGATGAGGACATAGACCTGGGGTAGGGCAATAGGCCTGACCTATACCTCCTACCTAAGGTCCTTGTCCTAGAAGCAAAGAGGTTCAAGAGTAAATAGAGGGGACCCAACAAAGGTGTCGAGTGTAATCCACTCGACCTACCATTCACTCGGAGACCCCCCTTTGTTTCTGTCACTCGACCACTAAACCACTCGACGTGCAGAAGACCTAAAGCCACTCCGCGCGGCAACGGTCGGGCATTTACTCTTAGACTTAATAGTCATTTATATTACTTTACTACAGACGTTACCTGTAACGCTCCTGCTTTATGAACATTGAACTCCTTGTAACATGGGCTGGCCGGGGTCCTGGCGCACTTTATATAAGCCACCCCCCTCCACTGGCACAAGGGTTCGCACCCCCTGTAACACACACGCATATAATCCAGTCGACCGCCTCCGGGCTCTGAGACATAGGGCTGTTACTTCCTCCGAGAAGGGCCTGAACTCGTAAAACTCGTGCGTACAGCTTCTCCATGGCTAGGACCTTGCCTTTACATCCCTACCCCCCATTCTACTGTCAGACTTAGAACCACGACAGTCATGGTTGGGTAGCTCGAGTCCTCGAGGGCTGAGACAAGGGTTGGGCCGAGCGTTGTAGCGATCCGACCTCAGACGGTCAAATCTCTGTGCATAAGTGTCATCCCTGGATCGGTAATGCTGACACACACACAATACTCAAAGGATTTATAACAGAGTGCAATCACACACTTATTACATCGAAATGTCTCAAAGAGAACTTATTTCAATAATATGGCTTAAGGCTATCTAAACAAGATAACTGCGGAAGCATCAAAGGTAAATGAGTCCATCAACTCCAACGGCATAGCTGAGTGCACGACAATGACCTAGCGCACCTTACTCTTCGCCCGAAAAGTCTGCAACATAATACGTTGCAGCCCGAAAACGGTTCAACACATGGAATATGCTGGCAGAATAACACTGTAGAGCAATGAACAAGATAAATGCTAACACCACATGCATATATGGCTGGTGGAAAGCTCTAGGTTTATTTTGCATAAAGCCAATTTTCCCTACTGCAAAGGGATATATTTTATTTAACTACAAAGTTTGTTGAAAACATTGAGAAGGTTCCTCCAACTCAATCCCAAAATATTAATCATTAACCCAATCAAATTAATTAAATAAAGTGTTGAGATCAACATGATAATCCAGATACCAGAGACTCAAGATGTCCATAACCAGGGACACGGCTAAGCATGATTAAATTGTACACTCTGTAGAGGTTTGCGCACTTTTCCCCACAAGACTCGATCTCCTCCGTTGGATTTCTCGCACTACATGGTGTGTGAGAAACGGATGACCGAGACACAGTCTTCAGAAGCATTAATTCTTTACTCTGGGTAGATAGTACCACCTACATCCCCTACATCTGCTAGCCTACCACTTAAAGAGGTCACGCAACATACTCAACTATGCCAGAGCCCATAATGGCTTGTGGCTACACACGGAAGTTTCTAGCATGAATAACGTTATGATCCCTTTGAGCCTGGGTGGCGAACCATAGGATGATCACACGGGTACTCCGGGATATCCTAGGACAACACTGGATTCTCCAGGTGCCCGCAACCAATCCACCCAGATGTGTATTAAAGTAGCCACCTTAAGTTAACCATTAATTAACAACTCTCACACTACCATGGATCACTCAAGCAAAACAATGTCTACGAGCATAGCATAACAGTACAAGCATAATGTAGAAGTAACTCCCAAGGTTTGAAATAAAGGACAATAGGTTCTACCTCATCAACTACTTCCCAGACCCACATGTTAACAAGATCCTACTCATGCAATGTTTGAAGGTTGAAACTAATGCATAAAAACTGGGTAATAAAGGGATATGATCAAAGTGTTACTTGCCTTGCTGACGATCTGCAAACCCTAGAGACTCGTAGTAGCACGCTTCACACTCCAGAAATTCTATCGCAAACAAACAATAGAATACATAAGCACTCAAGCATAGATGCAAGGGTAAAACTCAAATAAATAGATCCCAACTGAAAGTTCAACTGAAGAGCTTCGATATGCAAAAAGAGTCAATCAAATCGGAGCTACGAAACTCAAACTACGATCAAAAAGAAGTTCGAATTCAAATCTGCTTGAAACCAAATTTTAAATTGTCAAAATCATGTTCTAGTTGGTTAACTAGAAAGAGGGGTTCGAGACGAAGATTTTGGCGTTGGTTTAACTGGATTTGGACAAACATTGAAAAGTTGCGAGGGTTTGAAGATCAGGTGCTAATCGGCGATAAAAATAATCACGGATAGGTCCCTGGCCGAAAATAAAATAAAAAGAAAAAGACTAACGAACGAACGTTCATTACTAGATACAAACGAACGAACACGTTCGCGAACAGATGCGTTCGGGCGAACGTCCGCTACTTAGTGAAACGAAAAAAACCGATCTAGATCTAAACCAAAAAAAACGGCGATGGTTTTTACCGGTTCGCGGGCGGCGGGTCAACGGCGGCGAGCGCGGCTCCGGCGAGATCCGGCGCGGGCTGCGGGTCAACGGTGGTGGCTCCGGCGGCGCGGGGCGGTGGTGCGGCGTCAGCGGGGTGGCGGCGGCGGCTTGCGGCGGCGGCGCGGCTCGGCGGCGGCTTCAGGCGGCGGGGCTGGGTGGAGGAAGCGGCGGGGTTGGTGGCGCTTATAAAGGCCTCGGGAGGGGCGCGACTTGGAGGCGAAGCCGGGCGGCGGCGGCGGCACACCGGACTCCTAGGAGTCCGTGCCGGCTACGGCGACGGGAGGCGGTTGGCGGCGAGGCCTGCTGGGCTGTTGGGCCTGCTGGGCTTCGGTCCAGTCGGTCCGAACTCTTTTTTTTAAATAAATTCCGCCGAAAAAAAATCGTAATAAAATATAAGAAAATTCTAAAAATGCCAAAAACAATTTTCACCGTCTAAATAAAATATTTAAAAAAAGTGACCATTTTTCTGGCCTAAAAATGCAATTTTGAAAAATGCATATTTTTCTAATTCGAATAAAATATCAAATAAAATCCAAATAAAATATTTATTTGATTTGAACATTTTTCCTCCAGTATTCCTCTCTTTTTGAAGAAGCCATATTATCTTCTCTCTTTTATTTTCATAATTGAAATATTCGGAGGGAAAAATATTAAAACCAAATTGATCCTCTTTTCAAATTTGAGAAAATTTTAATATGAAAATAAATGAAATCTCCAACTCTCTCCTTGGGTCCTTGAGTTGCTTAAGATTTCTAGGATCACAACCAAAATGCAAATAAAAATATGATATGCATATGATGACCTATGTATAACATCCAAATTGAAAATTGGGATGTTACAAACCTACCCCCGTTAAGATGAATCTCGGCCTCGAGATTCGGGTTGGCTAGAAAATAGGTTTAGGTGGTCTTTCCGTAGGTCTTCCTCTCGTTCCCATGTGGCTTCATCCTCGGTATGGTGGCTCCAGTGAACTTTGCAAAACTTGATAACCTTGTTGTGTGTAACTCGGCTGGCAAACTCAAGAATCCTGACGGGTTTCTCCTCGTAGGTTAGGTCACTGTCCAACTGAATTGCTTCCAGGGGCACTGTATCTCTCAGAGGAATATCAGCCATCTCTGCATGGCACTTCTTCAACTGGGAAATGTGGAATACATCATGAACTCCTGACAATCCTTCGGGTAACTCCAACTTGTAGGCCACTTCTCCCATAAGTTCCAAAACTTGGTATGGTCCGACAAATCTCGGGGCTAACTTTCCCTTAACTCCAAATTGTTTAACTCCTCGGAGTGGTGACACACGAAGATATGCTCTGTCTCCGGTTTCATAAATTACCTCCTTTCGTTTAGTATCGGCATAACTCTTCTGAATGGACTGAGCTACCTTCAGTCTATATCGAATCAACTTAACCTTTTCTTCAGACTCCTTGATCAGATCCGGTCAAACAACTGGAGGTCTCCAACTTCATCCCACATTAATGGTGTTCTGCACCTTCTTCCATACAAAGCTTCGAAAGGTGCCATCTTCAAACTAGCTTGATAACTGTTGTTGTATGAGAACTCTGCGTAAGGCAGATTGTCATCCCAACTAGATCCATAACCTAATGCGCAGGCTCCCAACATGTCCTCCAGAATCTGATTGACTCTCTCTGTCTGTCCATCTGTCTGCGAATGAAAGGTTGTACTGAACTCTAGCCTGGTACCCAAAGGTTGTACTGTGTTCCTCTATCTGATACGATGGTCCTCGGAACTTCGTGCAGACATACGATCATGGTCATATATATCTTGGCCAACTTCGCACTCGTATAGGTGGTTTTTACTGGGATAAAGTGAGCCACTTTGGTCAGACGATCTACTACTACCCAGATAGAATCATATCCTGATCGGGTCCTTGGTAATCCGGTGATAAAATCCATGCCAAGCTTGTCCCACTTCCATTCGGGTATCGGCATAGGCTGCAGTAATCCTGCTAGCTTCT
The DNA here is from genome assembly GCF_018294505.1 of Triticum aestivum. Taxonomy (NCBI): domain Eukaryota; kingdom Viridiplantae; phylum Streptophyta; class Magnoliopsida; order Poales; family Poaceae; genus Triticum; species Triticum aestivum. The sequence goes on from NC_057805.1 coordinate 72,950,286, forward strand.
GATGTCCTTCCTTCACTCTCTGACATACATCACACACGGCTACATACTCGGCAATATCCTTCTTCATACCTGTCCACCAGAAACACTCCTTCAAATCCAAGTACATCTTGGTGTTTCCGGGGTGAATCGAGTATGGCGAATCGTGGGCCTTCTGAAGTATTAACTTCCTGATCTCTGCATTATTGGGTACATATACACGGTCCTCAAACCATAATGTTTCGTGCTCATCCTCATGAAAACCTTTGGCTTTTCCCTTGCTCATCTTCTTCTTTATCTCGGCAATCTCCTTATCATCCTTCTCGAATCTTTCCCAATAATGTTGACTGAACCTCCATTGCTTCAACAAAACCCCGAGGAACTATCTCCAAACGAAGCTCCCTGAGATCTTCAGCTAACTCCTTTGGTAATCCTCCGCTTACGAGGGTATTGACCACGCTCTTCCGGCTCAAAGCATCTGCTACTACATTGGCCTTTCCTGGATGATAGTTCAGCTTCATATCATAATCCTTCATAAGTTCCAACCATCTCCTCTGCCTGAGATTTAGCTCCTTCTAAGTGAAAATGTACTTCAAACTCTTGTGATCCGTGTACACATCACAACGGTTTCCAATCAGAAAATGTCTCAAAGTCTTGAGCGCATGCACTACGGCTGCTAACTCCAAATCATGTGTGGCATAATTCAACTCATGAGGTCGAAGTTGTCGTGAGGCATATGAAACAACTCTTCCATCTTGCATAAGTACACCTCCAAGTCCTTGGCGAGAAGCATCACAATACACTTGGAAATTCTTGCGTATATCCGGAAGAATTAGCACTGGGGCTATAACCAAACGTTTCTTCAACTCCTGAAAACTGGCTTCACATTCCTTGGTCCATTTAAACTTGGTGTCCGTCTTCAACAATTCCGTCATGGGCTTCGCAATCTTGGAAAAATTCTCAATGAATCTCCGATAATATCCCGTGAGTCCTAGGAAACTGCGGATCTCTCCAACTGAGGTGGGTGCCAACCACTCAGTGACTGACTGAACCTTGGGAGGGTCTACTGCTATAGCTTCTCCCGATATAACATGTCCAAGGGATCCAACTTCCTTCAACCAAAACTCACATTTGCTGAACTTGGCATATAGCTGATGTTCCTTGAGCTTCTCGAGAACTAAACGCAAATGCTCCTTGTGCTCCTCTTCATTCTTCGACTATACCAAAATATCATCAACGAACACCACAACAAACTTATCCAAGAACTCCATGCACACCTTGTTCATCATGCTCATGAAATAGGCAGGGGCATTACTCAATCCAAATGACATAACCGTGTACTCATATAGCCCGTACCTTGTGGTAAAAGCTATCTTAGGTATATCCTGTTCTCGGATCTTTAGCTAGTGGTATCCTAATCGCAGATCGATCTTGGAGAATAATTTAGCTCCTTGCAGCTGATCAAACAAATCATTGATCATCGGTAGTGGGTATTTGTTCTTGATTGTCACTTAATTCAATGCATGATAATCAACAACCATTCTCAAAGATCCATCCTTCTTCTCAACTAAGAGCACTGGGGCTCCCCACGGTGACGAACTTGGTCGAATGTAACATTTCTCCAATAAATCCTTAATCTACTTCTTAATCTCCTCTAGATCATTTGCGGGCATCTGGTATGGCCTCTTTGATATTGGTCTGTTGCCTGGCAACAGCTCTATCAAAAACTCAATGTCTCGATCAGGCGGCATGCCTGGTAGTTCCTCTGGAAATACATCCGGGTAATCCTTCACAACAGGCACTTCCTCATGAATAACTCCTGAGAGGGAATTCACTTGGGTCCTCCCTGGAGCATGCCTGGATACATACTTGATCCTTTTTCCCTCCAGGGTGGTGAGCAGAATTGACTTACTAGCACAATCAATGTTTCCTCCATACTTCGATAGCCAATCCATGCCAAGTATTATATCCAATCCTTGTAACTCCAAAATTATTAGGTCTGAGGGGAAAACATGGCTACCAATGGTTAAGGGTAACCGATCGCAGCATCGGCTGGCCATATACTCTGCTCCTCGCGAGCTTACTAACATGGGTGACCTAAGGGCTAAGGTGGGTAACTTAAACTTGTCCACAAATCCCCTTGATATGTATGAATGCGATGCACCAGTATAAAAAAGAATGAGAGCGGTAAATGACTTAACCAAAAACTTACCGAGGGAGCCCTGGACTAAGGGGTCCTCGGGCGTCCGACCTGTTATCCTTTGGGCTGGACTGATGGGCTGTGAAGACATGAAGACCGAAGACTGTACCTGTGTCTGGATTGGACTCTACTTGGCGTGGAAGGCAAGCTTGGCAACCGACTATGTAGATTCCCTCTGATGTAACCGACTCCATGTTACCCTAGATCTCTCCGGTGTCTATATAAACCGGAGAGCGTAGTCTGGATAGACATATACACATTACCATAGTCATACAGGCTAGACTTCTAGGGTTTAGCCGTTACGATCTCGTGGTAGATCAACTCCTGTAACACTCATATTCATCAAGATCAATCAAGCAGGAAGTAGGGTATTACCTCCATAGAGAGGGCCCGAACCTGGGTAAACATCGTGTCCCCCGTCTCCTGTTACCATCGATCCTAGACGCACAGTTCGGGACCCCCTACCCGAGATCCGCCGGTTTTGACACCGACATTGGTGCTTTCATTGAGAGTTCCACTGTGCCGTCGACGAAAGGTTCGATGGCCCCTTCGATCGTCAGTAATGACGTTGTCCAGGGAGAAACCTTCTTCCCTGGATAGATCTTCGTATTCGGCAGCTTCGTACTGCGGGCCAACTCGCTCGGCCATCTGGAGCAGATCGATAGCTACGCCCCCGACCATCAGGTCAGATTCGGAAGCTTGAACTACATCGCGGACATCCGTGGAGACTTGATCTTCATCGGATTCAAAACCACGGCCACCGCTCCCCTTCGCCCCGATGAGCATGGCCTAAACCTGTCATCAGGCCCCCTCCAGGAGATAGCTCCTGCAACAACTCTGGCCTCAGATCTGGAGCAGATCGAGTCATCCGAAGATGGGAAGCTCAACCCCATCACGGAGGCTGCTGATCCCGTGGCGTTGGAGCCGCACACAGATTTTACTTCATATGATATCTGCATCAACGGAACCCCGGACTCGTCTCCGGCGACAAGTTCCGAACCCTACGAGACCGCGGATACCGAACTCGATCGGTTATCGATCTTCAAGTTCAGCGCCGCAAACGTCTTCCAACACTCGCCCATGGGCGATGTACTAAACTCACTAAAAAACCTATCCCTGGCAGGCGTCTCGCCGTCGAACTATGTTCGGTTCGAACTTGCGGCGGATGATGGAGAATTTTGCTTCCCACCTACCACCCACTTCATAGCCACTGTCGAAGACCCAACCAACACGCCTGACCCTGACTCCGAAGACATCGATGGTACGGACGACGATGAGGGGCAAGGCTAGAACTCAGTACCCGCTAGACGCGGGATGGCCACTTCATGGTACAATGTGTGTATGGTAGACACATCCAACGACGCTCCCGACGATGACAAGGAGGACCCAGTTGAGGATAAACCTCCTGGTGCACAGTCCGAACACCGGCGCGCCCTACGCTGCTCTAATTCACGTCGCTCAAGAGAGAACAATACTAGAACCGGAGAAGACAACACTCCGGACAATGAAGACCCTGTTGGGGTAGGATCCGAACAGGAGGAACAGGCCGCATATGGAGACTCGGAGGATAGCAATTATCTCCACTCTCCGAGGAAGAGGAGATCCTTGGCAACGAGGATTTTATTGTGCCTAAGGAACCTCTTGAGCAGGAGTGCTTTAAACGCCGGCTCATAGCCACTTCAAGGAGCCTAAGGAAGAAGCAGCTGCAGCTTCAAGCGAGCCAAGATTTGCTCAATGATAGATGGACCGAGGTCTTGGCCGCCGAAGAATGCGGCCCTAGCGGCCCAGACAAAAGCCACCCCAAGAGTAGGTGGCTCCCTCAATACGATGGCAGGGCGTTGGAGCCCACACCACCATCGAATAATGCGGTAGGCCGACCATAGTTCGGTCCGAATAAAGCAGCAGCCCAAGCAGAGCACCATACCAACCCATCCGGCCGTCAAAACAAGAACAAAACAGCTTGGGGGAATACTCGCGACATCCATAAAGACTTGGAGGGTAGAACGGGACACACAAAATCGATATACAGATCGCGGGGACATGCCCCGACCGGTGATGATGGTTACCTATTCGGACACAACAGAGCCAACCACGGCCGATCCGAACACCGTAAACGGAGTCCGCCGGAGGTGCTTCATAGTGTGGACCAACATAGAGGAGCCGCACACCCTCTCTGCTTCACTGACGAGGTAATGGAGCATGAATTTCCAGACGGGTTTAAACCCATTAACATCGAAACGTATGATGGAACAACATATCCCGCAGTATGGATTGAGGATTACCTCCTCCATATTCACATGGCTCGCGGAGAAGACCTTCATGCCATTAAATACCTACCTCCCAAGCTTAAAGGGCCAGCTCGGTACTGGCTAAACAGTTTGCCAGAAAATTCTATTGGCAACTGCGAAGATTTGGAAGATGCCTTTCGAGACAACTTCCAAGGAACATATGTCCGGCCACTAGATGCTGATGACTTAAGTCATATTGTCCAGGAGCCCGGCGAGTCAGCCAGGGAGCTCTGGACTAGGTTCTTAGTCAAAAAGAACCAAATTGTCGACTGTCCGGACGCAGAAGCCCTCGCGGCCTTCAAACATAGCGTCCATGATGAATGGCTAGCGCGTCACCTCGGCCAGGAAGGACCCAAATCCATGATAGCCCTTTCCGCTCTCATGACTAGCTTTTGTGCGGGAGAAGACAACTGGCTCGCTTGTAAAAGCAACAACGCCAGCGACCTGGGCACTTCCGAAATCCGAGACGGCAACGATAAGCCACGACGAACTAAGCACAACAGTCGCAATAATACTGAAAAATTACGCGACACAGCGGTCAACGCCGGATTTCACAATCCGAACCTGGTCAACGGAAGAAGCCACTAAAGGCAAACTAGGATGGACCATCGACCCTTGACAGGATATTGGACCGACCTTGTCAGATTCATGGTCACCCTGATAAGCCAGCTAATCATACCAACAGAAACTGTTTGGTCCTCAAGCAGGCAGGCAAGCTTAACGCCGATCACAAGGGGAGGAGGCCACCAGGCGATAAAGACGACGGAGCAGCTCGCCAGCCGAACACCAGGGGCCAGAAACAGTTTCCCTCTGAAGTTCGACCACTCCCGGAACGGAAATAGCAGTTCGGCTTCCGCCACCCACCAACTATACTGGCAGGATTTACACCATGCGTACATCACTATGCACTCAAGATACCATGGGCAACGGCGAAAGCACAATACGTACAACCCTGCGAGCATTCCCGTAACGTTTTTTTATCTATTTTCCTTATTTTTCTGTATCATCTTTTAAGAACAGCTGACCAACAGGACAACATCTACAATTGACTATCGGAGTTCGGATCCGTACACTCACCTCAGGGGCTACTTCCATTAAGGATTCCCCTCCCTAGGACGGGCGGCGCAGACGTGCGACAGGAGGTCCAAAATAACTTTTTGTAGATCGTACTCTTTATTCCGAGCCTGTACTATGCCCTTTTTCCTCTGATCCCGACCCCGAGCATGTCAAATCGCCGGGTTTGTGGTTTCCTTTATACACACACACATAAATTTATCATTGGCATATTGCTCCGCTCCTAGTAAACCTCACCCAAACTAATCTTTCATACTCTTTCAACAATCAGTATGGCCTCGACGGCTGCTTTACAGATGCACCTCGGCATACCCTGCCAGGGGCTCGGTATGGGAACAAATGAGTTGCCAGTAAAAGTCCGAACAGCTCTATAGCGTACTTCGGCGTCGCAAGTTTGGCCTTATATGCATCAGCTCCGAATCATTGTCTTGGGTCAATAGTTGGGTTGCCCGGCTCCTGTGCTTGCTACCCTACGTTCCGCTCTATCGGCTAGGGTAGTAAATGGAGAACTACTGCGGTTGTGCCCTGGTCTAATCCGGATGAGCACCTCAGTAGAGAAAGCCGAAAACTGACTGTCATGATGCGGCGAGAGCTGGTCAACCACTTGACGACTTCTTGGAATCCTTAGCGATTCTCTGTGTCACACGAGGGATCTTTGTCAGATCAAATATGTAAGGCACTATACGCCGCATACATACTAGGGGCTATGTCGTAGTCCCACCATAAAACTCCTATGGCTAAGTGAAAGTGTTAACGCCTTATAGTGCGATTGCCTGGTTCGCTGCATTATCACCTCCTTCACGGACCAAGACGTTGGATAAAGAGTGATTAAATGCTTTTCTGAACACCCCTGTACTTCCTACGAGGGGGCTGAAGCCGACGACTGGAAAACTTTCAGATTGTATTAAAACGGCCGCACATGAGGAATTCAAGCTTTTGAGCAAAAATATATAAATAGATCAATTATAAAATTGTCTTTTACAATTCTAATGCACCTCACTCGAACATTATGTTCTTCGAGCATTGACCCTCTATCAGGCGGGCGGCTTCTAGTACGTCTTCAAAATAATGCTCCGGCTCACTACGGTCCTTGCCCTTGGGCGGACTCTTCGCCGCAACATCGACGGCCTTCATCTTACCCCAGAACGTCTTGACTCGAGCAAAGGCCATCCGTGCACCTTCAATGCACGCCGACCGCTTCGCAGCATCAATACGCGGCACCGCATAGACAAGACGCCGCACCAGGCCAAAGTAGCTCTTTGGAACAGGCTCATTCGGCCACAACCGGATTATGACGTTCTTCATGGCGTCGCCGGATATCCTATGGAGCTCGGCCCATTGGGACATCTATTCATTCAGCAACAGAGGGCGCTTGGATGCGCCAAATTGTGACCAGAAAAGCTTCTCTGTGGCATACCCCTCTTGTGCTTGGTAAAATTGTGTCGCATCGAAAGAACTCTTCGGCAAGTCCAAAAATTCAGCCGAAGAACTCCAGACCTGGTTCAGCTGAGCATAGTCCGGATCGCCAAACTTAGTCTGAAGCAAAAAGGGCTTACCGGCCACTATATCCTTAGCCCGTAGAATCTCTTCACGAGCTGCCCTAGATTCAGACCGAGCTTCACTCGCATCTCGTACGGCCTTATCAAGTTTAGCCATTTTGGCTTTATTCTCCTTCTCAAGGTATTCACAGCGGTTGGCAGTATTCTTTAATTCAAGCGCCAGTGCGGATATTTTCTCCTCATTTTGGCGCCGAGCTGCTTGTTCGGCTCTTAGCTCAGTCGATGCCTTCTCGGCAGCCGCATCACTACACCGGGCCTGCTCCTTGGCCCGGGCTAGCTCCGCCCGAAGAGCTTCAACGGTGACGGCACCATCTGCACTCATGCACATTTCATATAAAACTCTTTTCGGCGTCAGGCCTAAATAACAAACACATTGGTGTAGGGAATGCTCGAAATACATACCTTGCGAGTCGTCAAGACGCCTGTTGATCAATGCAATGTCATCTTCCGCAATATCCAGCTTTCGCTGCAGTTCGACCACTTTCGTATTTCGGGTAGCCGCAGGAGGAGAGACAGCCTGTATTCCAAGTTAAATCAAGGATAGTACCTGAGCACATCTTTTTGATCCTCCGATCGCTTCCTTCGGAAGGCAACCCAAGTCTCAGGGGCTACTACATATACAACAGGTGCATTCTGTCAATATTATTCAATTGGCAAAACTACATCACAAACCTCAAAACCTCTTAGAAGGCTCGAGAAGGCCTCATTCAATCCGCTCTTGGCGGATAGAACCCTTTCGACCACCGTAACCATCAAGGCATGGTGCTCCTCTGAAATGGACGCTTGTCGCAGCATGTCCATCAGCATTTCCGGCGCTCTGGGGTCTTCGGAAACCGCCGCTGAAGTACGGCATTCCTTTGAAGGAATCCGTTTACTCGCCTCTAGAATCATCTCCGGCTGTAAACCGGATGGCTCGGGGCCGTCATTCTTGATTCCCGAACCCTGAGTGATAGAGGCACCACCTTCGGGTAACGCCTTCTTCGTTTCCTGCACTACTTGACGATCGGGAGGAGCCCTTCGGGACAACACCTCGGTATCATCCCCCCCTGTTGGGCGAGGAGGCCGGAGAAGACGTGTCACTCTCCATCATCTCCGGAAGAAGGTCTCCCGAGGAGGAGGACGATTGAGAAACACCAGGCATTAACCTGCGTGGATGTACATATGTCGGATGATTACTTCACTAATAGGAAAAGAATGAGGTACGTTTAAAAGTGCCCCAGCTTCACTTACTGTTTGGCCAGAGGTTTATCCTCGTCATAAAGCCCTATGGCAGCATCGCTTGCCCGACCCAAGCCCCTCGACGATGGCATTTTTCCTCTCTTGGAAGGCTTCCCCACCTGATCTTCGGAAGCGGCCCTCTTTTTGCCATGGAGGGTTTCCTCTGCACCTTTGCCCTTCGACAAAGGGGTTTCGGTTTCCCCGAACACAGCGTCTAATTCATCCTCAGGGCGGGTATCACCTCTGGGCTCCCTGCTCTCGCCCCCCTCTGCGGACACCTGGTACGGTGTCAGAATCAGCATTCTCGTCAGCAGGGCGGTCGCAGAGTCTTCGGGAAGGGGCGCCGAACACCAGATTAACACAGCTTTCTTTATCCAGTCCTGTGTAGGGATGGATTGTTCAGTATCTTGTCAAGAGATGCTTGAATGGAAGGTGTTCGGAGATTGAATACTTACCGCAGTGTCCGGATGATTGCAGTCAAGGCCAACATCTTCGGTGGTGTCCGGCCATTGCTCTCTTTCCCCGAAATACAATTTCCACATTCCTTCGTGCGTGGTGCCGAAGAAGTACTGAAGAGTCCGCCGCCCTTCTGGATTAAACTCCCACATACGGAGAGGCCGCCACTGACATGGCAGGGTCCGGTGGACTAGCATTACTTGAACGACATTGACTAGATCGATGCCCTTCTCGGTAAGGCTTCGGATGCGACTTTGCAGAGTCTGCACTTCATTGACGGATCACCAGTCCAATCCCTTATTGATCCATGAAGCAAGCTGAATTGGAGGGCCGGGTCGAAACGCAGGTGTAGCCGCCCACTTGGAGCCTCGCGGCTCATTGATGTAAAACCACCCCTGCTGCCATAGGTCGGAAGACTTGGCGAAAGATCCTTCAAACCAAACCGCGCTGGCAAGCCTGCCTATTATGACGCTGCCGCACTCTGCCTGCTCCTCCTCTGTCACTTGTGGCCTCACGTCAAAGGTCTTGAGCCACAAAGCAAAGTGCGGAGGAGTCCGGAGGAAGGCCTCGCACGTGACGATAAATGTCGAGATGAGGAGAATAGAGTCCGGGGCCAGATCATGAAAATCTAGCCCATAGTAGAACATGAGCCCCCGGACGAAGGGGTTAAGTGCGAACCCTAACCCGTGGAGGAAGTGGGACACAAATATTACCCTCTCGCCGGATTTGGGGGTAGGAATAACCTGCCCCTTTGCAGGAAGCCGATGAAGGATTTCTGGGGTCAGGTACCTCACCACGCGGAGCTTTGCGATATCCTCCTCCGTGCAGAAGAAGCCACCCACCGGCCTGGACGGCTGGATCCGGACATGATTGGGGCTAGTGGAGATTGGAACCCGAGGGTTAGAACTCGAGGTGGCAGGGGTTGAGGAAGAAACAAGTGCAAAAGAAAAAGACGAGACTGGGTCCCTATATAAAGACCCCAAATACTGAGCGTCTCCACCTGGGTCTCGAAAGTTACCTATCCCCAAAGAGTTGTGCCTAGGGGACGGTTGGGCTAGCCACGCCTGCATTAATGAAAATCCCGTGAATAAAGGGGACACGATCTCTGCCTTGACAAGACGTGCCAGTAAAACCGCGCCCCGAGACGCGGGGCGACGTGCTAGCCAACGGTTGGAAATAGTAACCGGGCAGGCGTGATACGATGTCATAAACAGTTATCAGCAAATTGGACTCGTGGAATATTGTATTCTCTGCAATTATATGCACGGGTCTGGATATACTTACTACATCCGAAGACTATTCTGGAGTTCGGAAGGAGGGAACCCGCCTTGCAATGCCGAAGACAAATCTGCGCGCCGGACTCCTCGTCATTGAAGCCAGGTTCAGGGGCTACTGAGGGAGTCCTGGACTAAGGGGTCCTCGGGCGTCCGGCATGTTATCCTTTGGGCCGGACTGATGGGCCGTGAAGACATGAAGACCGAAGACTGTACCTGTGTCCGGATTGGACTCTATTTGGCGTGGAAGGCAAGCTTGGCAACCGACTATGTAGATTCCCTCTGATGTAACCGACTCCATGTAACCCTAGATCTCTCCGGTGTCTATATAAACCGGAGAGCGTAGTCCGGATAGAGATATACACATTACCATAGTCATACAGGCTAGACTTCTAGGGTTTAGCCATTACGATCTCGTGGTAGATCAACTCTTGTAACACTCATATTTATCAAGATCAATCAAGCAGGAAGTAGGGTATTACCTCCATAGAGAGGGCCGAACCTGGGTAAACATCATGTCCCCCGTCTCCTGTTACCATCGATCCTAGACGCACAGTTCGAGACCCCCTACCCGAGATCTGCCGGTTTTGGCACCGACACTTACCAATAACTGCATCTGGCTGCTCGTCAACCTCCTCCACGTTGACGTGGTTCACCTGACCTCTGGTGAAGGGATTGGGCTTCTTCCCAGAACTTACATTGCCATTCCCATTCTCGGCTTCAGAACACTCAATGGCGTAGTGCCCCGTCTTCCCGCACTTAAAACAAGTAATGTGACTTAGATCCTTCTTGGCGGGTGTAGAGGGGTTGGAACGGTTCTGATTGCTGCTTGCTCCATTCCCATTACCATTCTTAGGGCCACTGTGGTTGTGCAAACCCCTGCATTGTGAGTGTGGCCTCCATGGTTATGGGTATATCCTCCCGAGTTCGGGGTAAAACGAGGCTTCTGCTGAGCTCCAGAATTATACTTCCCTTGTCCATACTTCCTTTTGCGGCTCTCTATCTGCTGCTGCTTCCCTTCAATCATAAGAGCCCTGTCTACCAAGTCCTGGTAGGTAGCAAATGTAGCTACCATCAGCTGCATACTCAGCTCATCATTCAACCCTTCCATAAACTTCTCCTGCTTCGCGGCATCTGTGGCCACGTCATCCAGGGCATAGCGAGCTAACTTACTGAAATCATCCACGTACTGCCCCACAGTACGATTTGCCTGGCGTAAGTTGCGAAACTCACGCTTCTTCATGCTCATAGCTCCAGTTGAGACATGTGCTGTGCGGAACGCTTGCTGAAACTGATCCCAAGTAATATTGGCTATGGGGAACGTGGTTGTGTAATTCTCCCACCATGAGGCTGCGGGTCCATCCAGTTGGTGTGCGGCAAAGCGCACCTTCTCAGCATTTGTGCAACCTGCGGTGGTTAACTCCCTTCCAATCCTATGGAGCCAATCATCAGCAACAATCGGCTCGGTGCTACTGGAAACACCGGCAGATTCAACCTCAGAAAACGGGCTATGTTGTCAACTGGAGGTGGTGGCGGTGGGTTGTTGTTGGTGTTGTTGTTGTTGTTGCCTTGGTTCTGGACTAGTAGCTGCATCAAGGCATTCTGCTGTTGGATCAGCTGAGTGAGCTCCGGTGGAAGACAAATTCGGGGTCACGTCTCGGAGGCATCTGATGGGTTTAGAGGGAAGAGATTAGAATAGAATGAGGTCTGAAGAGAAAAAGCACTACCCATATGCACATGAGACAAACACAATCATATCACACCACTCAATTCAAACAAGGGCATACAATTGATCTAACTACCGTTACAAAATACTCGGACTACTACTACATACATGGGGAATACTACTGATAATATGGTGGTCGACTAGAAATTTTGATCGGTGGCAGACTCCATGATATCCACTCCAGCTTCGTCTTCGTAATCATCATCACTACTGTCGGGGTCGGAGTCGGTGTCGTCAATGATGATGTAGTCTTCGGGATGGTCGTCATCTCCTCCTAGCGCAGGGTCTCCAATGAATATTCCTAGCTTCTTCGTCAGGTCTTCATTCTTCTCTAATAGCACTGCGATTTCCTCCTCATATTCATCGCGTGTAGACTTGAGTTCCTCTTCAAGCTCCATGTTCCTGGTCATCACCTTCTTCAGATATATCATGTTGGCGCACATTTGGTTCTCCTGGCGGCGAATGTGCTGGTTTAACTCCTGGATGAAGGCTGCAATGGACCTGTCCCTCCTGGTGCTTATCATCTCCCATTGCTCATCTCGGCGCCCACATATTTCGTAGATAGTGTCCTTAAGATCGTTGTGGTAAACTTCGCCGATGCGCCCCATGGCGATGTGAGCTGCCATGCTCTTTCCTAGACTCCAGGTTGGTGCATCAAAGGAAAACTCTATGGGCTCAGTAACTGGCGCGAATGTTCTCCATAGAACATGAACTTGAATTATCCAATGCTCCTCTTCTGGTAAAGTGGCGGTGTAGGTCCCGGTGAAGCTTGGTATTCCTATGCTCAGGTACCTAGTGACTTCCTTCAAGTGTCGTCCAAAAGGGGTGTATTCATCCGGTTGAGCAAACTTGTTCCTTGGGTCCGCCATCTATAGAGTGGAAAATGGAGAGGAGTCAGAAACGAGTAGAGAAGAGTGACCTATGGCTTATCTTAGTGGTCGCGTCTTACAGTCAGCGTGTGCTCTAATACCATCTTGTAGCGATCCGACCTCAGACGGACAAATCTCTGTGCATAAGTGTCATCCCTGGATCGGTAATGCTGACACACACTGTACTCGAAGGATTTATAACAGAGTGCAATCACACACTTATTACATCGAAATGTCTCAAAGAGAACTTATTACAATAATATGGCTTAAGGCCATCTAAACAAGATAACTGCGGAAGCATCGAAGGTAAATGAGTCCATCAACTCCAACGGCATAGCTGAGTGCACGACAACGACCTAGCGCACCTTACTCTTCGTCTGAAAAGTCTGCAACATAATACGTTGCAACCCGAAAACGGGTCAGCACATGGACTATGCTGGCAGAATAACACTGTAGAGCAATGAACAAGATAAATGCTAACACTACATGCATATATGGCTGGTGGAAAGCTCTAGGTTTATTTTGCATAAAGCCAATTTTTCCCTACTGCAAAGGAATATATTTTATTTAACTACAAAGTTTGTTGAAAACATTGAGAAGGTTCCTCCAACTCAATCCCAAAATAGTAATCATTAACCCAATCAAATTAATTAAATAAAGTGTTGAGATCAACATGATAATCCAGATACCAGAGACTCAAGATGTCCATAACCGGGGACACGGCTAACCATGATTAGATTGTACACTCTGCAGAGGTTTGCGCACTTTTCGCCACAAGATTCAATCTCCTCCGTTGGATTTCTCGCACTACATGGTGTTTGAGAAATGGATGACTGAGACACAGTCTTTCAGAAGCATTAACTCTTTACTCTGGGTAGACAGTACCACCCACATCCCCTACATCTGCTAGCCTACCACTGAAAGAGGTCACACAACATACTCAACTATGCCAAAGCCCCTAATGGCTTGTGGCTGCACATGGAAGTTTCTAGCATGAATAATCTTATGATCCCTTTGAGCCTGGGTGGCGAACCAAAGGATGATCACACGGGTACTCCGGGATATCCTAGGACAACACTAGATTCTCCAGGTGCCCGCAACCAATCCACCCAGATGTGTATTAAAGTAGCCACCTTAAGTTAACCATTAATTAACAACTCTCACATCTTTCATGGATCACTCAAACCAAACCAATTCTACGAGTATAGCATAGCAGTATAAGCATAACGTGGAAGTAACTCCCAAGGTTTCAAATAATGGACAATAGGTTCTACCTCATCAACTACTTCCCAGACCCACATGTTAACAAGATCCTACTCATGCAATGTTTGAAGGTTGAAATTAATGCATAAAAACTGGGTAATAAAGGGATATGATCAAAGTGTTACTTGCCTTGCTGACGATCTGCAAACCCTAGAGACTCGTAGTAGCATGCTTCCCACTCCACAAATTCTATCGCAAACAAACAATAACATGCATAAGCACTCAAGCATAGATGTAAGGGTAAAACTCAATAAAAAGATCCCAACTGAAAGTTCAACTGAAGAGCTTCGATTTGCAAAAAGAATCAACCAAAGAAGTTCGAATTCAAATATGCTTGAAACCAAATTTTAAATTGTCAAAATCATGTTCAAGTTTGTTAACTAGAAAGAGGGGTTCGAGATGAAGATTTTGGCATTGGTTTCACTGGATTTGGACAAACGGTTGAAAAGTTGCGAGGGTTTGAAGATCAGGGGCTAATCTGCGATAAAAATAATCACAGATAGGTCCCTGGCCGAAAATAAAATAAAAAGAAAAAGACTAACGAACGAACGTTCGTTACCAGAGACAAACGAATGAACGCGTTCGCGAACAGATGCATTCGGGCGAACGTCCACTACTTAGCGAAACCGAAAAAACCGATCTAGGTCTAAACCGAAAAACAACCGGCGACGGTTTTTACCGGTTCGCGAGCAGCGGCTCCGACGGGATCCGGCGCGGGCGATGGGTCAACGGTGGTGGCTCCGGCGGCGCGGAGTGGCGGTGTGGCGTCAACGTTGTGGCGGTGACGGCGTGGCGGCGGCGGCTGAAGGCGGTGGGGCTGGGTGGAGGAAGCGGCGGGGTTGGCGGCGCTTATAAAGGCCTGGGGGGCTCCGACTTGGAGGCGAAGCCGGGCGGCCGCGGCGGCGCACCGACTCCTAGGAGTCCGTGCCGGCTACGGCGACGAGAGGCGGTTGGCGGCGCGGCCTCCTGGGCTTCGGCCCAGTCGGTCCGAACTGTTTTTTTTAATAAATTCCGCCGAACAAAAATCCTAATAAAATATTAAAAAATTCTAAAAATGCCAAAAACAATTTTCACCGTCTAAATAAAATATTTAGAACAAAGTGAACATTTTTCTGGCCTAAAAATGCATATTTTTCTAATTCGAATAAAATATCAAATAAAATATTTATTTGATTTTAACATTTTTTCCTCTAGTATTCCTCTCTTTTTGAAGAAGTCATATTATCTTCTCTCTTTTATTTTAATAATTGAAACATTTGGAGGGAAAATATTAAAACCAAATTGATCCTCTTTTCAAATTTGAGAAAATTCAAATATGAAAATAAATGAAATCTCCAATTCTCTCCTTGGGTCCTTGAGTTGCTTAAGATTTCTAGGATCACAACCAAAATCCAAATAAAAATATGATATGCATATGATGACCTATGTATGACATCCAAATTGAAAATTGGGATGTTACAAGCGCGCGGCCGAGCTGCACAGCGGCAATGGCAGCGACGGTGGCGGCGAGGGACGAGAGTGGCGGGGGTGCGGCTGGAGTGCTCGGTGGAGAGAGGGGGTAGAAAAAGGGGGGCTTGTGCGGGCGGACCAGGGAAGGACAAGTGGGCGCGGCCCGGCCGCCTGCGCGGTGTCCGTTTCACCTCAAAGGCGACCCAAACTTGCGCTGGGGATGGGTCATAGTGGACATAAAACGGACAAAAGTCCGTTTGCGCCCGTGCACTGGGTGGTCTGGTATATCCGTTTTGCCCCAAACGGACGCACCCGGACAGGATGGGGTCGTGCGCTGGAGTTGCCCTAAGGCTAACTCCACCGTGCGACCCCATCCCGTCCGTTTGGGGTAAAAGGGACAAACCAAAGGGCCCAGCGCGCGATGGCCTGGACCCATCTGGTCCGTTTTGTGTCCGGGCCGACCCATTTCGAGCGCAAACATGCGCCGGGTTTGGGTCGTGACGGACAGCAAACGGACGCGTCACTCGTCCGCGTCGGGGCCACGTGGCAGGCGGCCACATACCTCCCACCCGCCAACATCAATGCGCACGCGCGGCCGGCCCCACCTGTCATCTGGCCAGGCGATGGGTTGCCGTTCTTCTAAAATGGGGAGGCCATGGACCGGTCGTCGTCCACACTCCCCACTCCACCCCGCTGCCTCCTCGAAACCCGACACACCCAAACCCTAGCCTCAAACTCGCCGGCCGGCCGCCTCGCAGCCATGGGGCTATGGATCCACGGCCGCAAGGTGATGTCTACTACGCACCCTTCTTCTTGTAGACGTTGTTGGGCCTCCAAGTGCAGAGGTTTGTAGGACAGTAGCAAATTTCCCTCAAGTGGATGACCTAAGGTTTATCAATCCGTGGGAGGCGTAGGATGAAGATGGTCTCTCTCAAACAACCCTGCAACCAAATAACAAAGAGTCTCTTGTGTCCCCAACACACCCAATACAATGGTAAATTGTATAGGTGCACTAGTTAGGCGAAGAGATGGTGATACAAGTGCAATATGGATGGTAGATATAGGTTTTTGTAATCTGAAAATATAAAAACAGCAAGGTAACTAATGATAAAAGTGAGCGTAAACGGTGTTGCAATGCTAGGAAACAAGGCATAGGGTTCATACTTTCACTAGTGCAAGTTCTCTCAACAATAATAACATAATTGGATCATATAACTATCCCTCAACATGCAACAAAGAGTCACTCCAAAGTCACTAATAGCGGAGAACAAACGAAGAGATTATGGTAGGGTACGAAACCACCTCAAAGTTATTCTTTCCGATCATTCCATTGGGCTATTCCTATAAGTGTCACAAACAGCCCTAGAGTTCGTAGTAAAATAACACCTTAAGACACATATCAACCAAAACCTTGTCACCTAGATACTCCATTGTCACCTCAAGTATCCGTGGGTATGATTATACGATATGCATCACACAATCTCAGATTCATCTATTCAACCAACACATAGAACCTCAAAGAGTGCCCCAAAGTTTCTACCGAAGAGTCAAGACAAAAACGTGTGCCAACCCCTATGCATAGGTTCATGGGCGGAACCCGCAAGTTGATCACCAAAACATACATCAAGTGAATCAATAGAATAACCCATTGTCACCACGGTTATCCCACGCAAGACATACATCAAGTGTTCTCAAATCATTAAAGACTCAATCCGATAAGATAACTTCAAAGGGAAAACTCAATCCATTAAAAGAGAGTAGAGGGGGAGAAACATCATAAGATCCAACTATAATAGCAAAGCTCGCGATACATCAAGATCGTACCACCTCAAGAACACGAGAGAGAGAGAGAGAGAGAGAGAGAGATCAAACACATAGCTACTGGTACATACCCTCAGCCCCGAGGGTGAACTACTCCCTCCTCGTCATGGAGAGTGTCGGGATGATGAAGATGGCCACCGGTGAGGGTTTCCCCCTCCGGCAGGGTGCCAGAACAGGGTCCCGATGGGTTTTTCGTGGCTACAGAGGCTTGCGGCGGCGGAACTCCCGATCTATTTTGTTCCCCGATCGTTTTAGGGTATATGGATATATATAGGCGGAAGAAGTACGTCGGGGGAGCCACGAGGGTGGAGGGTGCGCCCAGGGGGGTGGGCGCGCCCCCTGCCTCGTGCCTTCCTCATTGCTTTCTTGACGTGGACTCCAAGTCTCCCTGGTTGCTTTCCTTCCAAAAATAACTTCTGCAGAAGGTTTCATTCCGTTTCGACTCCGTTTGATATTCCTTTTCTTCAAAACACTGAAACAAGGGGAAAAATAGGAACTGGCACTGGGCTCTGGGTCAATAGGTTAGTCCCAAAAATAATATAAAAGTGCATAGTAAAGCCCATAAAACATCCAAGATGGATAATATAATAGCATGAATACTTCATAAATTATAGATACGTTGGAGACGTACCACAAGGGGAAGCACGACCACGAGGCTGGCTCCTCCTCGGGACGCCACCGCGGCTCCGTGAAAAAGGAGGCCGCATCGCCACCGCGCTGGGACCCTGCGCCTGCCCCATTCACCATCGGCCCTAGGGCCGCTGGCGAGCGCGATCGGCAGTACATCAACGCGGATGTATGACGGCGCTATTGGGAGACGAGGACGCCGGTCCCATGGAGCGACGTCCACCTCCCCAACAACTGGCACCTCTCCGCCGACCAGGTCCCGACCCCGCTGGTCCCGATGAGCGGCCGTGCGCGCCACGATGAGATCGAGCGCTGCCTCCGGCTCCTCCCCGACGAACTCTACTACGACGATAGGTACGCCCCCGACTTCGTGCTCTGGGACACGTGGCTACAGGACGAGCACGACGTGCGGCGCACCTCTTACTTCGCTGGCACGGTGTCGGGGCCGCGGCGGCCACGTCGGGAGGTGCGCGGGCGTACGCGGGTGCGCGGCCTCACGCCCATGCCGTCACCTTCCCCATCTCCGTCGCCACCTCCACCTCCTCGCATGACAGCGGAGGAGGAGGCCCGGCTCATGCAACGTGTCATGGAGGACTCCATGAACACGCACGATGTACGCCAATGGTCGGGCCTCGAGGAGACGATGGCCCTCTCTGCGGCCGGTGAGTTCGCCATCCCTGAGCTGGAGATGGTGACGACGGAGGAGTCGATGGAGGAGGAGCCAGTGGCCGCGTTCCACCCGGGCCTGGTGGGCCAGCAGTGGAGCTGGTCGTGCACGGCTCCAGAGATGGCCGACGCCGTGGGGGGCGTGAACTGGTGCCCCACGCCGCCGCGGTCACCGGAGTGGGACGCGTCGCCATGGCAGGAGGTGGTGCAGGCACCTCTCGCCTTCCAGCCCGCCCCCGTGTACCACGGACCGCCGGCCCACCTCTGGACGCTGTCGGACTACGTCGACCTCATCAGCGACGACGACGACACCGGCAACCACTGAAGACGGCGACGGCCACGACATCGACGGGCACGGCAGGAGCGTGTGGGTGGCGTTTTTTATTTTGTTTTTATGTTAATTATGGCAATGTGAAATGTGGAACTGGGCCTTTTGTGGCCGTGATGGTTAATTTATGTTTATGTTTTTAAATTTGCTTTTATTTTACTTTTTTCGGCATTTTATTTTAGTTTTAATGTTTTTTTGATCACGTCCACTTCGGACATGATTTGGGGTGCGGCCGCGCGTTGGGGCACACCCATGACCCAACGGACAGAAGTGGACATGGGCCAACTCATTGCCGCCCCAAAGGGACGAAATCCGCCCAAAGCGGTGGAGTTGGCCTCATGTGAGCGTGCAGCGATGAGCATGGGTAGCATGCGGCACCTCGCAACTCTTTAGCTGAGAATTTGACAGTTTCCCGACAGTCACATGCATGGTACCAGCCGGTAGTCCAGGCATGTGCGGTGGACGATATTGCAGGATGCTGCAGTCAGAGCATCTCCAGCCGTTCGGCCTCCCGGGGCGCCGAAAAAAGCGGCCTGGGGGCGAACCGGCGCTAGATTGGCCCCTGGGGGCGACCTAGCTCCCAGTCACGCCCCCAGGCGCCGCCCCCTAGGTCGCTGCAATTTCAAGCATGGTCGTTCCCGCTCACAAAAGACGCCACAAGTCCGGCGATCACAGGCCACAGTTCGGCGATCAGATAAATAGTCCGTCGTACAAAAAAAAGAACGCCACAAGTCTGGACGCGTGCGCAATGCATCACTCGGCGGGGTCGGCCTCCGGCGTCGGCGGAGTCGGCGTGTGCGGGCTTGGCGGTGTCGGGGCTGCTTCTGGTTGCTGGGCGGCGTGGGCACGGCTTCGGTGCTGCTGGGCATCGTGGAGTCATCATCGGTCGGGCTTGGCGGCGGCGCCGGCGTGGGCGTGGGAGTTGCCGACGCCGGCGACGGCAGCTGGTTCAGGATGAGGCTGCGCTCCGCCATGTACCACGCCTTGAGCCTCTCATTGGTGCTCTGGAGCATGTCGACCCCGCCCATAAGAAAAGCAAGGTCGGTGTTCCACTTTTTCGCGGCGACATTGGTCCGGAGCAGGTCGAGCTTGACGGCGCTGTTCGTCATCAACGCCGACCACCACACCTCGGTCTTCTCTTCACGTAGGGCGGCCCGGGCATGTGCGTCGGCGAGGCAATGCTCGATAGACTCCTGCACTCGCGCGGTAGCCGAGTCAGCGTGTTTCCCCTTCTTGGCCCCTTTGTTGCCGTCCGGGCGCCCTTCTGACGCGCCCGGCGTCGGCACGTCCACTTGTAGGTCTCCTTGGCCTTGGCGAGGGCGCACCGGACTTCCGCCCACTTCTCACACTTGTCGATCCACTTGAAGACGTGGAGTTACTTGAATTCTTGGTCGCTGTTGTTCTGGCGATACATGGTGAACATGCGCAGCAGCTGCGCCGAGGAACAAACAGTTGGCGGGCGCGCACGGCGAAGAGAAGCGGGAGACCGGCGTGCCATACCTGATCCTCAATGTTGGCGCCGCTCTCCGGGCGAGCCGCGATCTCCTCGACGATCGCATGCCATTTGTTGCACGCCGCCTGGATGAGCCCCCAATGATTTGCCATTGCCTTCGACCCACGCTGCATGTAGACGCCTTTGAAGTAGGGGTCGACGAGCTTACGCTCGTCGAACTCGGTCTTGATGAGCTCCCAGTACGTCTCGATGCTCTGGTTCGTGCCGGTTGTCGGGTCGAGGCAGACGACTTTCCACGCTTTGGCGAGACATTCCTGCTCCTTCGACGCCCACTTGATGTGCGGCTCGCCGGTCCTGGCCGCCCCCTTCTTCTTCTTTTGCCTCCTTGCCGGAACAGGCGCCGGCTCCTCCTCCTCCTCCTCGTCGTCCTCCTCCTCCTCCCGCTCGTCCGGCTCCTCCTCACCGTACTCGAGCTCGCCGTCCATGCCGCCGCTGAGGTCCATCGTGTCGTCCTGGGTAGCGAACCCAGGGGAAGCGGCGGCCGTGGCCGAGCCTGCCGCGATGATGCCGTCCATGTCGGTGTCGCTGAGGTGAGACGTCGAAGCTTGTGAGAAGGGCAGCGCGCCACGGCGGAGAGGGGGCGTCGGGGAGGATGCGTAGGCCGGCGGCGAGTAGTTGTATGGAGGGTACTGCATGCCGGCGAAGGCGGGCGAGGGCATGCGCTGGGCCGGGTGTCCATGGGGGAAGGTGAGGTTGGGGTTGAACCCACCGTGCGCGTCCCCGTCGGCGTAGCCCGGCGACGGCGTGCATCCCCATGATTGCGGCGATGACAAGAAGCCAGCCGGAGAGCCGACGCTTTGCTGGCTCCAGGGCACGTACTGGACGTGGCCGCCGGGTGGATTCATCATCCCCACGCGAGCCGCTCTGCTTGGTCCGCCGCAGCCGCAGCCGCAAGCGCCGCGCTGTCCCGGGCCTTCTTGGCGTTGGCCCTGTTCCGCCGGTCGGCGGTGACAGGCTCCCGCCGCTGAACTTCCACCCTCCAGTCGGCGTTGGACATGCCCGGTGGCTTGGACGGCGGGGCCCTCAGCTTCCTCTGCTTCGGCTGGGCGACGGCGGCGGTCGTAGCTGTCGCGGCGCGGGGGATCATGTACTTCTTCGGCGGCATGGCGGCCGACTGGGAGGCGAGCGGGAGGGAGATTGGCGGGAGGAATGGAGAGAATGAGAGGGAAGTGGGGGAAAAGTGGGAAGAAACGGCGGGAAAAGGCGCTCGACTCGCCGACAGAGCGGCCCCACGCCCCTTTTGCTTATGCCGGCGCCCCCAAGCGCCCCCCAGCGCACCGGGCGCGCCGGCTGTTATTTGGACCCAACCCGGCGAAAAACAGACTCGTGGGGGCGCGACTGGGCCGATTTTCGCACGCCGGCGCTAAAAAAACGCTTGAGAGAGCTGTTGGGGACGCGGTTGGAGATGCTCATATGCACTAGTAAAACGGGCAGGCTCTACGGATGCGTTTCTCCCGGCCCATCCGTCGCCATCTCTCTTCTCTCTCTCATGCGCCGACGCCGGCAAATTCCTGTCGTCCCTCCGCGATTCTACTTTGTACATGCCCAGTGCTCATTCATATATACTACTACAGTGTCAATGCATCCACATAGATCTGTCCTCGCTTGTTTAATTAACCGCCCTATAAATGGCCACATCACAGCTTAATACAGTACATGGTAAACTCGTCTTCTTCTTTTTTAAGTACTGTAAGTACCCATGATGCATCGATAGAACTGGTACTAGTCTAATTATGCATGGAGCAGGGCGCACATGATCTGAGACTGCAGCAGCGTCGATGAAGCCCTGTGGTCTTTTGATTGCGTTCTTGTTTATCCTCGCGTGCCTGGCCAGTACCCTACAGTGAGAGGCACGTACAGCTAGCAGCGGATAGATGCATGCAGGTGCAGCAGCAGGAGGGATTAAATTACGAAGGCGGGGTTAGTTAACGTACGGCCGGTCTCCCGGAGATGCACCGTCCATCGATTAGCCGGTCGTCAGTTAGCCCTGTCGGCCGGACAGCCGTGGCGTCTGTGTTGGCGTACGTCGCACATTGCTTGCTTAAACTAGGTGCTTAATTAAGAGGTTAGTTAAGCTCCAGTGCAAAGCATAGTACTAGCGCGTCTGCATGTGCATGTGTGTAACTCGTGCCTGGTGTATCTGCATCAATTAACCCAGCGGTTATCTAGACGATGTCGTTGAGGTGGTTCATCCTGGTCGGCCGGACCAGCATCCTCCTCCGCAAACTAAAGCAACGTAATCTGTGCGGCTACGTTAATCATCTGTATAATCAGCGCTTCACGTTGCGCTCGTTTCATGATTGACTGTTTGATAATTCATCGTGTTCTCGGTTAACAGCTGTGTGTAGATCAGGCTACTTACCGTCTAAGTAAATCAGGTGCCACCATGCAGACCATGCATATCAATATATCATGTACTACTTCCAACTCCCAAGAGGATACAAAGCTACATAGGGTTAGCCCACGCGTACATCCGAGGTTAACGAATAACGACCCACAGTGTGATTTTATGCAGATCGAGCTACATGGTAGTACTCCATATCTTAGCCATTCATTTCTGCATGGTGACCCGTGAAGACACATTGTCTTTTTTTTTGTTTCTCTTAAACGAATCAACATATAATCTTCAGACTTGAACCAACGATCTTCCTACGTTGGCGTGGATGCCACAAGCAAAGGGAGCCAGAGCGATTATTCATCTCCGAGAGGATCCAAGTAGAATCGACTTACATTGTATCTGCATGGCCTTTCGATATGCATTTTTTATTGCTAGTAAGAGAATACTGAAAACACGATGAGATGAATTACTTCAAAAAAACATCTTGCAATTGTTGGAAATATAAGCAATTTATCAAATGATTTTATTAACAGAAATACTAGATAAAGCATGACTATCATAGCAGAGATAAAACAAGTCATGCTATCTGACAGAGAGAAGGTAAATAGCATCTGCATATATAAACTAGAACCAAACATATCTAGAGCAGACAGTAGACCCAGAAACTATGGCAGAACCTCAAACAGAAAGAGCATGAACACGTATGGTACATCAGCAGAAGCACTGGTCTTGGGGTCAACATCCTCGCCAGCCATGTCGTCGAAGAGGTTGTCGACATCGGGGAAGAAGTCGTCGTTGGGGAAGTGGTTGTCGGTGTCCGGAGCGTCCGTGATGAACCGGTCAGTAGTCGCGCAGAGCGCACCCCAAAAACCTTATCACCCTTCTCCCGTACAGGACTCAAAGAGGTGTGGTTCCGGAAGCCTATTGTCCCAACCTGCGGTGCACGCCACAAGTCGGGATGGGGAAGATCGTAGCAGCAGCTCAGAGATTGGAACTCGGTGGCGAGAGGGAGATGATCTTCGGTTGTGTCTCTCTCGAGAGGAGCGACCTTTCTTTTATAGGCACATGAGAAGTAGGCGAGAGGGCAGCGACGGGAGGCGAAACGAAGAGAGGGAGACGAAGTGAAAAGCCAGCAGCCGAAGGGATGCGCCATTCGCATTCAGTGTCCACTATAGCAAAAAATCTTTTCAACTTCCGTGTGACCTTTCGTATATCAGTCGTGCGTGGCAAAAATTTAGACATCGGCTCATTCCCGCAACCCGCAGCGTGACGAGGCGGGCGGCGGAGGAGGAGCGCGCGTGAATGTCCCTCTTGTTCCCATGCTCATACATGTGGGGAAACAACCTCCCTTATAAGGAGGTCCAACTCCCACCAAACTAGCAATGTGGGACTAAACTTTGGTTCCACCTCTTGCCTTGCACGAATGGGCTGTGTGGGCCTGTAGGATTTATTAGGAATTTCTGAAATTGTTATTGGGCTGGCCCAAAATAGACAAAATTCCAGCAATCCCCCACCAGATCCCAAAGGCACACAAAATTTGCCTTTGGTTCCAAAACACTGTTTTATATACCGGTACTGCAGTGGAGACTGTTAAGTTGGATTTCCACCTAGAACTCTATGCTACACTAGCAAGCAACTTAAACAGTGAACTAGGCCTTGAACTGCAAGTTTTCTGCGAATCTAGTTTCACACAAAGCCTTGACCGATACTTGGCTACCGTGGATCTTCCCCGCGGGTGAAGCTTATGCGTCATACTCCGAGACCTTTCATGAGTTTACTAGAGAGCACCATACTCTCATAGATTGCGACGTTTAACAATCAAACTCATATAGATATGTTCTTCAAAAGATGTTCTGCAGGACAACATCTCTGCTAAAATGAGGAACTTAGAACACATTAAGATATACATCAACCTGCCATGCAGATTAGGAGAGTATTGCATCTTCATGGAGTTGTATTGTTGATACTAAATAAACTTTCATCTCAGTTGATCAACAACTTGTCTTCCACATCTAATTCACGGGATCTTCGATCACATAGACTAGGTTACCACTGTGAGAAACTTATGTTGTGGGTCTCATACCCATCTTTTTTGATGCATTATCTATCACATTACGTGATAGACCCTTAGTAAAAGGATCTGCCAGATTTTTAGACGTTTGGATATAATCAAATACAATAACTCCAGAGTTTTTCATTTTTCTGACAGACTTTAACCTTCTCTGAACGTGTCTTGATGACTTCATGTTATTCTTTGAGCTGCTCACTTTCGTGATCATAGTTTGATTGTCGCGGTTCATAAGGATACCCGGTACAGGTTTCTCAACAACCAGCAGGTTTCTCACAGTTTAATATCTCAGATCCGGACCACGTTTCAAGATGCTATGAACAAGTGTCGTGCATGGCAACTTAACCGGTCGATGAATCCGACGGACAATTAATACAGATTTTTGATGGACTTTGTGCGCTGGAGTAGTTTCAGCTTTGTGTGTTTTATCAACCGCTCTAATCTGGCTTCGATTAGCCAGGTGCGTGATGATCATCTTTCTCTAAACAAGTAGTAAGAGTACCGTAGTAGCATCAACGGCTGCTAATGGCATAGGTGTCCGCTCTCCAATGGAAGCTTCAACAGAGAAATAAAAAACACCGTTCATTTCCATACTGATTTCTTCAACTACTACGAGCGCACAATCTTTCTCTTTTGGTCTATCAAATTAATAATGTACTCCCTTAAAAAAATAGCGAAGATCTCATTGGAAGGTATTATTGCATTTTGTGTTCAAGATTGAAAAGGGAGAATGATTACGTTGCCCTTTACTTGAAAACTTCCAAAAGGTAGTACGTACGGATTTCCAATTCCTCATTTGAACAAGCTAAGAGCCAACAACCCAGTAGAGAAAAAGAACATAAAACATCTTAGTGATCACGTTGCTCCTTCTGTTGATTTTATATCTTTCTAAATTGACTGAATTTAGGTCATGTAAAGGACGGTCAAATCACATTGGCCGCCTTCACACTCCGATCATGGTTTGATTGATGACAATGGTGGAAATTAACAAGAAAAACCGCCTAAGGAAGTGGCAAATACTTCCTCCGTGAAAAAAATATGAGACCATTTAAATCACTACTTTAATAATCTGAGCAGTCTTATATTTCTTTACAAAGGGGTATATATCTTAGCATGTCAGAAATTAAGTTACACACATTGTACTTGGCATATAAGGGCATCTCTAACGGCAACCCGCGAAAATCCTCCTACACCCGTCCACGGACACGGATGCGGGAGGCTGACATCCAACGCCAGCCGGATACACTTCAAACCGCATTTTAACCAATCAAACGAAATTCATGCAAACCGGTCGATATTCATCAAAGTTCGGACAAAAAATAGCACAAATCATCTATACATAACATACAAATTAAGTCTAGTACAACAATGGCTCTAAATTCAACTAGATCTCGGATGTCAAGCAAGTTTTTCATGAACGGATCATGTCGTTCCACACAAACTCCCCTTCAACTTCATCCAACAATGTGTACATGTAAATGGGTGTCCCTCTGTTCTGTGGTACACCATGGAGCCGCATGTAGGCTACATTTAATGTGTAGACCAACATTGAGTGGATGAATCAATCAACAAGTTGAGCAAGAGGAAGTAAAACTTACGATCTCGTCCATGTCCGCGTGCAAATGGTCACCTTGCCTCGAGCTGACTAACCAAGTTGCAAAACTTGACGACGCTGATCTGCATAGCATGCTAGCGATACGACAATGACCTCACGTTGCGTTGTTGAATGATGTACATGTCATAGGGCGCAATGTGCTTTCGTGCGTGAAGCTTTTCATGCGCTTGCTCCCATAAGGGCTCCCCTCCGCTCCTGACAATGAGATCCGTGGATACGACCAACCACGTATCACACAATAACTCATCCTCCATGGCTGAGTAGCTCAGCATCCTTCGTACTCTAAATAACGACAATAGCATTTGAAAATAAGCTCAATGGCATTTGACCGAACATCTGCTGGGTGTGGTGTCCGTAATGGAGGTCATCAACAAGGGGCGGAGTGTACCTGGGTACAAACGGCTTCAGGGTGGAACCGTCGGAACCGCGAACGGGCGCTTCAGTGCTGGTTGCGGATGTCCGGCAATGCTTTTGTTCGCCGGAGACGAACAACAGCGGTGACAGAGGTGGAGGGTGCGGATGCAAAGCAAGGGGGAGAAGTGGTGGGGCAGGAGGAAATGGGACCGAGAGGGGGGATTGGGTGGGCCGCGGTGTCAGTCTTACGTTTTGGGTGTTCGGGCTCCTGCAAACCTCCACACTTTTGTCTTCAATTTGTGGGAGAAATCGCATCCGGACCGCCCCGTGGACCGGTATAGGTCTGTGTTGGATGGTTTTCACGGTCCGGACATCACGGTTCCGGATGGTTCCGGATGGTTCCGGGAGGTTTAAGTGTTGGGGAACGCAGTAATTTCAAAAAACTTCCTACGATCACGCAAGATCTATCTAGGTGATGCATAGCAACGAGCGGGGAGAGTGTGTCCACGTACCCTCGTAGACCGAAAGCGGAAGCGTTATACCAACGCGGTTGATGTAGTCGTACGTCTTCACGATCCGACCGATCCTAGCACCGAACGTACGGCACCTCCGTGTTCAGCACACGTTCAGCTCGATGACGTCCCTCGTACTCTTGATCCAGTTGAGGCCGTGGGAGAGTTTCGTCAGCACGATGGCGTGGTGACGGTGATGATGAAGCTACCGGCACATGGCTTCGCCTAAGCACTATGACGATATGACCGAGGTGTGTAACTGTGGAGGGGGGCAGCGCACACGGCTAAGAGATTGTCTGTTGTGCCTTGGGGTGCCCCCTTGGCCACGTATATAGAGGAGGGAGGAGGCCGGCCTAGGAGGGGCGTGCCTATAGGGGGAGTCCTACTAGGATTCCCAATCCTAGTTGGATTCCCCTTCCTTTTCCAAGTGGGGAGAGAGGGAAGGAGTAGGAGAGGGAGAAGGAAAGAGAGGGGGGCGGCGCCCCCTCCCTAGTCCAATTCGGACTTGCCATGGGGGACGCGCGGCCACCCCTTGAGGCCCTTCTCTCCTTTCCCGTATGGCCCATTAAGGCCCACTACTTCCCCGGCGAATACCCGTAACTCTCCGGTACTCCGAAAAATACCCGAACCACTCAGAACATTTCTGATGTCCGAATGTAGCCTTCCAATATATCGATCTTTACATCTCGACCATTTCGAGACTCCTCGTCATGTCCGTGATCTCATCCGGGACTCCGAACAAACTTCGGTCATCAAATCACATAACTCATAATACAAATCGCCATCGAACGTTAAGCGTGCGGACACTACGGGTTCGAGAACTATGTAGACATGACCGAGACACATCTCCGGTCAATAACCAATAGCGGAGCCTGGATGCTCATATTGGCTCCTACATATTCTACGAAGATAGTTATCGGTCAAACCGCATAACAACATACGTTGTTCCCTTTGTCATCGGTATATTACTTGCCCGAGATTCGATCGTCGGTATCACCATACCTTGTTGAATCTCGTTACCGGCAAGTCTCTTTACTCGTTTCGTAATGCATCATCCCGCAAATAACTCATTAGTCAAATTGCTTGCAAGGCTTATAGTGATATGCATTACCGAGAGGGCCTAGAGATACCTCTCCGATACACGGAGTGACAAATCCTAATCTTGATCTATGCCAACCTAACAAACACCTTCGGAGACACCAGTAGAGCATCTTTATAATCACCCAGTTACGTTGTGAAGTTTGATAGCACACAAGGTGTTCCTTCGGTATTCGGGAGTTGCATAATCTCATAGTCTGAGGAACATGTATAAGTCATGAAGAAAGCAGTAGCAATGAAACTGAAACGATCATAATGCTAAGCTAGCGAATGGGTCTTGTCCATCACATCATTCTCTAATGATGTGATCCCGTTCATCAAATGACAACACATGTCTATGACTAGGAAACTTAATCATCTTTGATTAACAAGTTAGTCAAGTAGAGGCATACTAGGGACACTTTGTTTGTCTATGTATTCACACATGTACTAAGTTTTCGGTTAATACAATTCTAGCCTAAATAATAAACATTTATCATGAAATAAGGAAATAAATAATAACTTTATTATTGCCTCTAGGGCATATTTCCTTCACTAAGGGTCTGTCTTGGAGATGTTCTAAGTTAAGTAACTCATTGGTGAGCTTATATGCTAAGATACTATCCGAGAACTCGTAAAATGATAAGATGATATGAATTTTACACTTAGTTTGGCTTCACCTGTATTATTAAGGCTCCAAAAGAATTCGCTTAAGTACTGTGACTAGTATTCCACGGAGAGAAACTAACAGAAGACACCACCTACAACCTCACTACCTCAGCTAGCAAACTGGCCGCCATTCCTTTTTTCCTATGGAGGATTATTAGTGGACTCAGTCTCATCCAAAATCCCGCGATCCTCACAGCAAAAGTGTTGTGATCATTTCGATCTTGAAGAATGTTCTTTAGCTCCCTCCCTCTAAAGGCAAAAGTAGCTATGGGGCAGAGATAAGAAGCATCGATTCCTTGAGTGGTGATTCCACGCACTGGCCGACCCATCGCGAGGTCATGATAAATAAGCTTTTGAACAAGAAAGTGTATGCCTAAATAAAGATACAATGTATACACTCATGTGGGTTCGATCCTTCTTTTTAGGATGGTAGTTTTCACTTATCTGAATGCTCAGAGATGTGTCGTTCAAAACATACTTAAAAATCTGTTGATGCGCCTTTGGCATGGAGACAAGGGATTTCAATGCAGGACGATGTGAGTTGTTGTGCCATCACAACCTATATCATATCTTAGAGCATCTCCAATAGTTGATATCAAATAGGGCACCAAATTGTGATTCGAGCAAAATTTGCACAACCAAAAAGAGTTTTTACATCACAAAAACCTCTGACTTCAATAGATGATGTAAAATAGATGTTGCAAAATACAACACTACTGACTTCTAGCGGGTGCCCTATTTTACATCATCTGTTGGAGCATTTTTTGGTGATGCGAATTTTGCTCTAACCACGTGGACCCGTGGTGATGTAAAATTTGCCCGAGAGCATCAACTGATGCAAATTTGCATTAGTTGGCCTATTTTACATCACACTCTATCCCCCTGGTAAAAATATTTACATCTATATCATATATCGAAGCAGTGTTTTTGCCAAGATTAAAAAAACAGTGTTTTTGCCTCCTTGTGGTGTAAAAAATGGTCCCGGTCTATTTTACATCAACTAGTGAAAATGATCTTACTTGACAGTATTTTCATGGTACCTCAACTTATCTAGTCAATCTAACCGACACATCCCAACCAATAGGAGGCAGCAAACTAGCGCACTTCTCATGTAGTCACCATCTTCCTTCATAAAATTCACACCCACACTCACATCCTGTAGGCTCTAACTATTTGGGGAACGTAGTATTTAAGAAAAAATTCCTATAATCACGCAAGATCTATCTAGGAGAAGCATAGCAACGAGTGGGGAGAGTGTGTCCACGTACCCACGTAGACCGAAAGTGGAAGCGTTTAGTAACGCGGTTGATGTAGTCGAACGTCTTCGCGATCCAACCGATCCAAGTACCGAACGCACGGCACCTCAGCGATCTGCACACGTTCAGCTCGGTGACGTCCCTTGAACTCTTGATCCAGTTGAGGCTTCGGGAGAGTTTTGTCAGCATGACGGCGCGGTGACAATGATGATGAAGTTACCGGCGCAGGGCTTCGCCTAAGCACTATGACGATATGATCTAGGTGTGTTTCTGTGGAGGGGGGCACCGCACACGGCTAAAAGATCAACTTGTGTGTTCTAGGGTGCCCTCCTCCCCACGTATATAAAGGAGGGAGGGAGGAGGCCGGCCGGCCCTAGGGGGCGCGCCCAAGGAGGGGAGTCCTACTAGGACTCCAAGTCCTAGTAGAATTCCACCAAGAGGGAGAGAGGGGGAAGGAAGGAGAGAGAGAGAGGGAGTAGGAAAGGAGGGCGCCGCCCCCCTTCCCTTGTCCAATTCGGACTCCAAGGGGGGAGCGGCCTGCCCTGGCTGCCCTCCTATCTCTCCAATAGGGCCCATGGTGGCCCATTAGTTCCCCCGAGGGGTTCCGGTAACCCCTCTGGCACTCCGGTTTTACCCGAAACTATCCGGAACACTTCTGGTGTCCGAATAACATGGTCCAATATATCAATCTTTATGTCTCGACCATTTCGAGACTCCTCTTCATGCCCGTGATCTCATCCAGGACTCCGAACAACCTTTGGTCATCAAATCACATAAACTCATAATACAAATCGTCAACGAACCTTAAGCGTGCGGTTCCTATGTCGGTGTCAAAACCGGTGGATCTTGTGTAGGGGGTCCCGAACTGTGCGTCTAAGGTCGATGGTAATAGGAGATAGGGGACATGATGTTTACCTAGGTTTGGGCCCTCTCTATGGAGGTAATACCCTACTTCCTGCTTGATTGATCTTGATGAATATGAGTATTACAAGAGTTGATCTACCACGAGATCGTAATGGCTAAAACCCTAGAAGTCTAGCCTGTATGATTATGATTGTCCCTATGGACTAAACCCTCCGGTTTATATAGACACCGGAGGGGACTAGGGTTGTACAAAGTCAGTTATAGAAAAAGGAATCTTCATATCCGGATGCCAAGCTTGCCTTCCACGCCAAGGAGAGTCCCATCCGGACACGGGTGAGAGTCTTCGGTCTTGTATCTTCACAGCCCACAAGTCCGGCCCATGTCCAACAGGCTGGATGCCCGGGGACCCCTTAGTCCAGGACTCCCTCAGTAGCCCCTGAACCAGGCTTCAATGACGAGGTGTCCGGCACGCAGATTGTCTTCGGCATTGCAAGGCGTGTTCCTCCTCCGAATACTCCAAAACAGCCTTCGAAAACAAAGAACATGTCCAGCTCTGCAAAACAAGTACCACACACAACCACAGAGAGTATAATATTTCACGAGTCCAATCTACTGACAACTTTCTGTAGCGTGACACCACATCATCACCCGGCCATTATTTTGAACCGTTTTTCGGCCTACCGCTTCATATTTCGAGATGCGGTTTTACTGGCACGTCTTGTCAAAGCAAGGATCATGTCCCCTTATTGCGGGATTCTCATCAATACGGGCATGGGTAATCCAACCGTGCCGTCTGCGCGGCCCTTGGGAAACAGGCGAGCTTTAAGGCGAGTGGGGAGGCGCTTGATATTCGCTGCCTTTATAAAGGGATAAGGATTCACCCCCTTTCACCCACGCCTTCTCTCTCTCTCTGCCCATCCATTCTCGAGCTCCAGTGCCCAAGTCCTCATCTCTTCCGCCCCAAGAAAGCACTCCGATCATGTCCGGATCCGGAGCGCAGGGCAAGTGGATGGTCTCCTCCATCAAGGAGAAGGACATCACCCAGCTCCGGGAGGCCAGATATTTGGCCAAGGAGGTCGCCCACCGGCTTCCACCGAGGGACGGATTGTCCCTACCCCAGAGGCCCATGAGAGGGTAGTGTTCATCCCTCACTTCGTCCGCGGGCTGGGATTTCCACTCCACCCATTCGTCCACGGACTTATGTTCTACTATGGGGTGGATTTCCACGATCTGGCCCCAAATTCCATCCTCAACATCTCGGCATTTATTGTCGTGTGCGAGGCTTTCCTCCGCATCCCACCCCACTTTGGATTGTGGCTAAAGATCTTCAATGTGAAGCCGAAGGTGGTGGGTGGCCAACACGCGGACTGCGGAGGCGCCATGGTGAGCAAGATGCCCAATGTCACATGCCCCGAAGGCTCCTTCATGGAGACCGTCAAAGGGTGGCAGCAACTGTGGTTCTATATCACGGAGCCCCGCGACGCCACCTGGGCCGCGGCTCCTGAATTCAAGTCCGGCGCACCAATGCGGCTCACATCCTGGCTAGAGAAGGTCCTAAATTGGGCTTCGTTGGACGAGCTGACAGCGCTGCAGAGGCGCATCCAGAGCATGGTGGACAAGAACATCAAGCTCGTCAACGTGATCTAGGTGATGCTAGTTCGCCGGATCCTTCCATGCCAGAGCCTGGTTTGCCATCTATGGGAGTTTGATCCGGCCGAGCACCAGACCATGCAGCGGTTCTTCAGAACTACGCACGAAAATATCTGGAAGGTGCTCTTCAAGGCCAACGAGACATGGCCGAAGACGACCGAGGACCGTGGGCACGACCTAGCCCATCTCGCCAGTCCGGTAAGTCTTTCGCATTTCAAGGTGTATCCTTTACTTTCTTTTTCAAGGAAGGTGCCTAAGCCTCCCTATTTATGTTTTTAGGGCTAGACAAAGAAGGCGGAGTGGATTCAGTGTCCGACTCCGCTGCCCAAGGAACCATCCATCGCACTTCTGACGAAGATGCTGGTTCCGGTGCCCTACCAGGCGCCAGAGAAGAAGGCCAAGGAGACCAGAAGTGGTCTCCGCCGCAAGGGCGCTTCGGACGTGACGTCCGAAGGCGCCGAGACTCACTCCTCCGCCACCGAGGACGATGAGGAGGAGGA
The DNA here is from genome assembly GCF_018294505.1 of Triticum aestivum. Lineage (NCBI taxonomy): Eukaryota > Viridiplantae > Streptophyta > Magnoliopsida > Poales > Poaceae > Triticum > Triticum aestivum. Next base: position 72,983,496 of record NC_057805.1, read on the forward strand.
GGAAAGCAACTCTCCCCCTTAGGGGGAAGCAAAAAGAGGGCAACCTCCACGAATCTGGAGGCAGAGGCATCCAAGAAGGGGAAGGTCTCCCTCGCGGATAACTCCGCATGGGACATCGATAGCAACCCGGAGCGACGCCCCCGAGATAAGCCCCTCGCCGGATCGTGAGTATTCAAAGACCCTGACGCATTCATATATCCAGCCTCTTTACTTCATAGTTTTAACATGTTGAATCATGCACTTGCAGTCCAGCTCGTTCCGACCTCGAGCTATCCTCGTCTTCGGGGAATTCGCTGGACCCGAAGGTGATGGACAGTGGGTCCCTTCCGGCGGCCTCCTCTCCAGGGCCATGGATGACACCGAGGTGTTGTCCCGAAGGGTCCCAGGACAGGGAAAGATGCAGGAGGCCGTCAGGGCAGCGCCAGAGGGTGAAGCCTCGGCCGCCGGACACATGCGGGAGCAAATCCCCATGGAGATAGGCGATGGGGGCCATATTCAATTCGGCCCCCAGCCGAATACGGTCCCGGAGACCTATACGGCTCCGGAATCCAGCAACCAGCCTCAGTCGAAAGAAGGAGGTGTGCCCATTCCGCCGGCGACCTCTGTCCAACCAGAGGCACCGGGTCGGATACTCTACTGGAAGCGCTGCGAAGTGCTTCCATTGTTGAGGAACACCGTGCCCTCATGGGTACGGTGATTGAGAAGATTCAGTCCGCGAAGAGCGGACTGACTGAAGCCTGCACAAGCCTTCTAACAAGGTTTGAGGTAAGCAACGCAATTATGTGAAAAGAATGTCCCAGTATAGACAGTAGCCCCTGGGACTCTGTCCAGTGTTCGGAAAGAAAAACCGGACAGAGGATCAAATAATTTTCGCAGGAGACTAATCAGACATGTCTATGTGAATAAGCAGGCGTCGTTGCTGGCTGCGATCGATCATGCTGCCGAAGTCACCGGACTGAGGCAGAGTCTGGAGCGGGCCGAGGAAGAGCTCGGCCGAGTGAAAAAGCAGCTGGAGGGCAAGCAAGGTATGTAATAACCTATTCAAATGTAGCGAGATATGAATTGCTTGTGTTTGATCATATGATAATTTGTAGGAGCGGCGTACGAGGTGGAAACCCTCAAGGCAGCACTGGCCGAAGCCCAGCAGAAGGCGGGAGATGAACAGGCCGCCCGCAAAAAGCACGAGGCCAGGGTCGGTGAGGTCCAGCAGGAGCTCCAGGACGCCGTGAAGAAATGCGAGTCCTTGGGGCGCAATATTGCGGATCAAGAGACTGAACTCACCAAGGCTCGCCAAAGCGCACAAGATGCCCGGGTTGAAGCCCAGAGCACCCTCTAGGAAATCCAAGAGGCCAGAATAATCACGGCGGGTAAGGCCTTCATTATGCAGAGCAAATTGTGAAGAAGAGGTATCTCTTACTAACCCGGATTTGGAGTTCTCCAGGAGTGTTTGCGGATTTACCGCGCAGTGTTGCCGATGCTGCGGAGTTCTTCCAAGCCGAAGAGGGGAGCTCGACAGAGAAGCTGTTCTGGTCGCAATACCTTGCGCCAGAACATCCGGTGCCCTTTGGCGACCAGCTGAAACAACTAGTCGAACTACATAGGGTGGCCGAACTAGCCATGAAGGATTTGAGAATCCGGCTGTGGCCTGTCGAAGCCATACCCAGCAGCTACTTCGATCTCGTGAAACGGCTGGTCAATGCCTGCCCTCGCCTTGATGCCATCAAGCGGTCGGTCTGCATCAAAGGTGCGCGGATGGCCTTCGCCCGTGTCCAGATACAGTGGGCGAAGATGGACGCTGTCAAGCAAGCGACCGAGGGACCGCCCGCTGGCAAGGAGGGTTGGAAATATGCCCTAGAGGCAATAATAAATAGGTTATTATTATATTTCCTTGTTCATGATAATCATTTATTATCCATGCTAGAATTGTATTGATAGGAAACTCATATACTTGTGTGGATACATAGACAACACCATGTCCCTAGTAAGCCTCTAGTTGACTAGCTCGTTGATCAATAGATGGTTACGGTTTCCTGACCATGGACATTGGATGTCGTTGATAACGGGATCACATCATTAGGAGAATGATGTGATGGACAAGACCCAATCCTAAGCCTAGCACAAGATCGTGTAGTTCGTTTGCTCAGAGCTTTTCTAATGTCAAGTATCATTTCCTTAGACCATGAGATTGTGCAACTCCCGGATACCGTAGGAATGCTTTGGGTGTACCAAACGTCACAACATGACTGGGTGGCTATAAAGGTGCACTACAGGTATCTCCGAAAGTGTCTGTTGGGTTGGCACGAATCGAGACTGGGATTTGTCACTCCGTGTAAACGGAGAGGTATCTCTGGGCCCACTCGGTAGGACATCATCATAATGTGCACAATGTGACCAAGGAGTTGATCACGGGATGATGTGAGTTACGGAACGAGTAAAGAGACTTGCCGGTAACGAGATTGAACAAGGTATCGGGATACCGACGATCGAATCTCGGGCAAGTAACATACCGATAGACAAAGGGAATTGTATATGGGATTGATTGAATCCCCGACATCGTGGTTCATCCGATGAGATCATCGTGGAACATGTGGGAGCCAACATGGGTATCCAGATCCCGCTGTTGGTTATTGGCCGGAGAGTTGTCTCGGTCATGTCTGCATGGTTCCCGAACCCGTAGGGTCTACACACTTAAGGTTCGATGACGCTAGGGTTATAGGGAATAGATATACGTGGTTACCGAATGTTGTTCGGAGTCTCGGATGAGATCCCGGACGTGACGACGAGTTCCGGAATGGTCCGGAGGTAAAGATTTATATATGGGAAGTCCTGTTTTTGTCTCCGGAAAAGTTTCTGGTGCTATCGGTAATGTACCAGGACCACCGGGAGGGTCCCGGAGGTCCACCAGGTGGGGCCACCAGCCCCAGAAGGCTGCGTGGGCCAAGTGTGGGAGGGGACCAGCTCCAGGTGGGCTGGTGCGCCGCCCCACCAAGGCCCAAGGCGCAGGGAGAGTGGGAGGGGGCAAACCCTAGGTCCAGATGGGCCTTAAGGCCCACCCTAGGGGCGCCCCCCTCTCTCCTCCCCTTGGCCGCACCCTAGATGGGTTTGGGGGCTGCCGCCACCCCTGGGGAGGGAACCCTAGATGGGGGCGCAGCCCCTCCCCTTCCCCTATATATACTTGAGGTATTTGGGGCTGCCATACACACGAGATGGTCTCTCTCTTGGCGCAGCCCTACCTCTCTCCCTCCTCCTCTCCCGCGGTGCTTGGCGAAGCCCTGCGGGATTGCCACGCTCCTCCATCACCACCACGCCGTCGTGCTGCTGCTGGATGGAGTCTTCCCCAACCTCTCCCTCTCTCCTTGCTGGATCAAGGCGTGGGAGATGTCACCGGGCTGCACGTGTGTTGAACGCGGAGGCGCCGTGGTTCGGCGCTTAGATCGGAATCAACCGCGATCTGAATCGCTACGAGTACGACTCCTTCATCCGCGTTCTTGCAACGCTTCCGCATCGCGATCTACAATGGTATGTAGATGCACTCCCCTTCCCCTCGTTGCTAGATTACTCCATAGATTGATCTTCGTGATGCGTAGAAAATTTTGAATTTCTGCTACATTACCCAACAAGGAGCACCGCACGCCGGAGCGGTATTTTGATGATGTCCTCAAGGGATCCCGCATAGTAGAAGGCCAGTGTTCAAAAGACATTATCTTTGAATGAATACACCCATGTTATCTTGTCTTGGATGACGGAACTAAGCCGTTATGTAATGTAATGCTTTTTATTTTTCAAATTTTACCTCCTGTGCGGCCGTTTTTATTAAAGCTGAGAGTTGCCAGTCGTCGGCTTCAGCCCCCACGTAGGTAGTACGGGGTGTTCGGGATGGAATCTAAACACTCTTGATCCAAAAATTTGGTCCTTGAAGGAGGTGTTTAGCGCAACGAACCAGGCAATCAGACTATGTGGCTTTATCACCCTCACTTAGCCATAGGAGTTTGACAATAAATATGTAGGTGCAGCCCCTAGTTAGCATTTAATCCGTACTAGGGGCTGTAAACACCTGATCGGACTGAGGCCGATCCGTCGCATAATGCGGAAAAAATCGAAAAAGATTTGTAACCTCCGAACAGCTGACCGGCTCATGCCGCATCATGACAGTCAGTTTTCGGCTTTCTCTACTGAGGTGCTCATCTGGATAAACCAAGACACAATCGCAGTAGTACTCCCTTTACTACCCTAGCCGATAGAGCGGAACGTAAGGTAGTAAGCACAGGAGCCGGGCAACCCAACTATTGACCAAAGACATGATTCGGAGCCAATGCATATAATGCTAAAATTCCGGGTGTCGAACTGTACTGTAAAAGTGTTCGGACTTTGTTGCCATAGTATGGAGCGTAATGAAGCCCCTGGCCAATTAAAGCGTACCAGAGTGCACGTGTGCGATCGATAAAAATAACGAAATAAAATGAAGTTGTAAGCTAATGCCACATAAGTTGGGCCGCAAACAGTTTTCATTATAATTAGATTAGTACGTCAAAGCGTATTTGTACAAATAGTGCGAGAAGCACCCGGGCTATTTGACATGCCAAGATCAAGGGGGGAGCTTGCGTGTGGTTCCTGAAAATAGGTAGAATGACCACCGAGGGTGACATCCAGAAATCCCGGCACGCGCTTGTGCTACTTGCCGCCTTGGTGTATCCGTCCTTCGAAAGGACCGCTGAGCAGGCCGCCGCGAGGGGCCTATGGAAAAGAAACCTGAAAAGGATGAAAAAGAAAGGTGAAAGTATGTGTGTCCGGGGAAGGTCGAAGCCGTATTGTGGACCACGGTCTAGTTGTGTCTCCGTCTCTGCCCATGGTATTTTGAGTGCGTAGTTATGTACGCGCGGTACGAACGCCGCCGTTTGGTCGGGACTGGGACGGAGGCCAAATTGCTAGTCGAGCTCTTGACGGCCTGGACTGTCCTGCTGCAGAGTAGTCCGGACTTGTTTGACAGTGTCCGGGAGCTTGGCCGCCGAATTAAGGTTCTACTTGAAAAGGCCGCTCTGTGCTTCTGCTGCTAGGGCAGCGGTGTGCTCCTCGGCATGGAGGGAGCGCTCCGTGTTTCCATTTACTGTTATGACACCGCGTGGTCCAGGCATCTTGAGCTTGAGATAAGCATAGTGTGGCACCGCATTGAATCGAGCAAATGTGGTTCATCCGAGCAGTGCGTGATAGCCGCTGCGGAAGGGGACGATATCGAAGATCAACTCTTCGCTTCAGAAGTTGTCCAAGGATCCGAAGACAACCTCCAATGTGATTGAGCCCGTACAGCGGGCCTGTACACCTGGTATGACTCCTTTAAAGGTAGTTTTTGTGGGCTTGATCCTTGAGGGATCGATGCCCATTTTGCGTACTGTATCCTGATAGAGCAGGTTCAGGCTGCTGCCACCATCCATGAGGACTCGCGTGAGGTGGAATCCATCAATGAGTGGGTCAAGGACCAATGCGGCTGAACCGCCATGACGGATACTGGTCGGGTGGTCCCTGCAATCGAAAGTGATCAGGCAGGATGACCATGGGTTGAATTTTGGGGCGACTGGCACCATCGCGTAGACGTCCCTAAGCGCGCGTTTGCGCTCTTTCTTGGGTATGTGGGTAGCGTATATCATGTTCACCATTTTGACCTGAGGGGGAAACTTCTTCTGTCCCCCTGTGTTCGGTGGACGGGGCTCCTCGTCATCGTCCTCACTTTGCGACCCCCTCTCCTTGTTTTCGGCATTTAACCTGCCGGCCTGTTTAAAAACCCAACAGTCTCTGTTGGTATGATTGGCTGGTTTATCAGGGGTGTCATGGATCTGGCATGGGCGATCGAGTATGCGGTCCAAGCTGGATGAGCCCGGATTGTTTCTTTTATATGGCTTCTTCCTTTGGCCGGACTTGGAACCACTGAATCCGCCGTTGACTGTCGTGTCATCGGTATTGTCACCGTTGCTTCGACGCTTGTGTCTATTGCATCGTGGCTTGCCGTTGCTATTTCTTGCTTCAGAAGTGCCAGGTTCACTTGCATTGTTATTGCTACGGGCTAGCCAACTATCTTCGCCTGCACAAAAGCGGGTCAGAAGCATCGTGAGGGCTGCCATGGACTTCGGGTTTTCTTGGCCGAGGTGTCGGGCGAACCACTCGTCCCGGATTCTATGTTTAAAGGCCGCTAGGGCTTCGGCATCCGGATAGTCGACGATCTGGTTCTTTTTGGTTAAGAACCTAGTCCATAATTTCCTTGCTGACTCTCCGGGCTGTTGAATTATGTGGCTTAAGTCATTGCCGTCTGGAGGTCAAACATATGTACCTTGGAAGTTGTCATGGAAGGCTTCTTCCAAGTCCTCCCAGCTGCCAATGGAGTTTTCGGGCAGACTGTTCAAACAGTACCGAGCTGGTCCTTTGAGTTTTAGTGGGAGGTATTTGATGGCATGGAGATCATCACCGCGGGCCATATGAATATGGAGAAGAAAGTCTTCGATCCATATCGCGGGGTCTATTGTCCCATCATATGATTCGATGTTTACGGGTTTGAACCCTTCTGGGAATTCGTGCTCCATTACTTCGCCAGTGAAGCAGAGGGGGTGTGTGGTGCCTTTGTATCGGGCCAAGTCGTGGCGTAGTTCGGATGTAGTCTGTCTGTGCTTTTCCGGCCGGGCGTGGTTATGTTTGTCACGTCCGGCCAGATGGCCGTCGTCGCGCGTCGGGGCACACCCCCGCAATCCGTAGATCGATCTGGTCTGACCTGCTCTGTTCCTTAGGTCCTGCCGCGGGTCATATGTATAACCCCGAGCAGTTGTGTCCCTGCCTTTACGGCGAGGTGGTACAGGCTGGTGTTCAGCTTGGGTAGCCGCTTTGTCCCGGCCAGATGGTGGTTGGTCAGCCGCATTACACGCTGATGGTACGAGCTCCAGTGCCTCATCATCGAATATGGGTAACAATTTGCGCTTCGGGTAACTTTTGGTTGGGCGCTCGAGGCCATATTCCTCGGCTGCCAGGACATTAGTCCATCTTTCATTGAGCAGATCTTGGTCAGCTTGAAGCTATTGCTGCTTCTTTTTCAGGCTCCTTGCAGTGGCTATTAGCCAGCGCTTAAAGCGCTCCTGCTCCATGGGTTCCTCAGGCACGATAAAGTCTTCGTCGTCGAGGCTCGCCTCATCCTCGGAGGGTGGAAGATAGTTACTGTCCTCCCAGTCTTTATGGCCTGTTCATCAGGGCTGACTCGCCCATCTTCCCGTTCGTCCTATTCAGAAGTTGGCTCGACGGGGTCTTCTTTGTGTTCTGCATTGTCCGGAGTATTGTTTTCTCTCGTGCCGGTATCGCTATCTTTTCCACTATGTGATTTAGAGCGGCACCGCTGACGTCGGCGCTTTGGCTGTATCTCAGGAGGTTTATCCTCGACTGGATCCTTCTCGTTATTGCCATTGTTCTCTTTGGGTGTATCCACCATGTACACGTCATATGAAGAAGTGGCCGTCCAGTGCCCGGAAAACGGCGGGTTTTGGGACTGCTCCTCTTTGGCATCGTCGTCCATACCTTCGATCTCTTCGGAGCAGTAATCAAGCATGTCGGTTAAGTCTTCGACAAGGCTATCGAGTGGGCGGTGGGTGGGAAGCGAAATTCTCCGTCATCAGCCTCCAGTTCGAACCGGATATAATTCGGTTGTGAGTCCCCCGCTAAGGAGAGTGTTTTTAATGAGTTTAGCACATCGCCTAGAGGTGAGTGCCGGAAGATGTCCGCGGAGCTGAATTCAATGATCGACGCTTGATCAAGCTCAACGTACGCGAACGCACGTTGTTCGGAACCTGTGTCCGGAGACGAGTCCGAGGTTCCGGTGGCACAGATCCCGCTCGAGGTTGGGTCTGTGTGCGGCTCCAACACTGCTGAGTCTGCAGCTTCCGTGACGGGGTTGAGCTTCCCGTCCTCGGATGGCGCAATCTACTACGGATCTAGGGCCAGAGCAGTTACAGGCGCTATCTCTTGGGTATGGTCCGATGAGAGATTTAAGCCATGTTCATTGCGGTGGTAGGGAGCGGCTGCCGTGGGCTCGAATCCGTCGAAGATCAAGTCTCCGCGGATATCAGCAACGTAGTTCAAGCTTCCAAACCTGACCTGATGGCCAGGGGCGTACCTGTCGATCTGCTCTAGATGGCCAAGCGAGTTGGCCCGCAATGCGAAGCCGCCGAATACGAAGATCTGACCGGGGAGAAAGACCTCCCTCAGGCAGCATCGTTGTAGATGATTGACGGAGCCATCGAGCTTTCTGGAGACGACACAGCGGAACGCTCAATGAAAGCACCAATGTCGGTGTCAAAACCAGCGTATCTCAGGTAGGGGGTCCCGAACTGTGTGTCTAAGGTCGATGGTAACAGGAAACAGGGGACACGATGTTTACCCAGGTTCGGGCCCTCTATATGGAGGTAATACCCTAATTCCCGCTTGATTGGTCTTGATGAATATGAGTGTTACAAGATTTGATCTACCACGAGATCGTAATTGCTAAAACCCTAGAAGTCTAGCATGTATGATTATGATTGTCCCTATGGACTAAACCCTCCGGTTTATCTAGACACCGGAGGGGACTAGGGTTGTACAAAGTCGGTTATAGAAAAAGGAATCTTCATATCCAGACGCCAAGCTTGCCTTCCGCGCCAAGGAGAGTCCCATCCAGACACGGGTGAGAGTCTTCGGTCTTGTATCTTCACAGCCCACCAGTCCGGCCCATGTCCAACACGCCGGACGCCCGGGGACCCCTTAGTCCAGGACTCCCTCACCCTACAGGTTCGAGAACTATGTAGACATGACCGAGACACATCTCCGGTCAATAACCAATAGCGGAACATGGATGCTCATATTGGCTCCTACATATTCTACGAAGATCTTTATCGGTCAAACCGCATAACAACATACGTTGTTCCCTTTGCCATCGGTATATTACTTGCCCGAGATTCGATCGTCGGTATCACCATACCTAGTTCAATCTCGTTACCGGCAAGTCTCTTTACTCGTTCCGTGATGCATTATCCCGCAAATAACTTGTTAGTCACATTGCTCTCAAGGCTTATAGTGATGTGCATTACCGAGAGGGCCCAGAGATACCTTTCCGACAATCGGAGTGACAAATCCTAATCTCGATCTATGCCAACTCAACAAACACCATCGGAGACACCTATAGAACATCTTTATAATCACCCAGTTATGTTGTGACGTTTGATAGCACACTAAGTGTTCCTCCGGTATTCGAGAGTTGCATAATCTCATAGTCATAGGAACATGTATAAGTCATGAAGAAAGCAATAGCAATAAACTAAACGATCATAGTGCTAAGCTAACGGATGGGTCTTGTCCATCACATCATTCTCTAATGATGTGATTCCGTTCATCAAATGACAACACATGTCTATGGCTAGGAAACTTAACCATCTTTGATTAATGAGCTAGTCTAGTAGAGGCATACTAGGGACACTCTGTTTGTCTATGTATTCACACATGTACTAAGTTTCCGGTTAATACAATTCTAGCATGAATAATAAACATTTATCATGATATAAGGAAATATAAATAACAACTTTGTTATTGCCTCTAGGGCATATTTCCTTCAGTCTCCCACTTGCACTAGAGTCAATAATCTAGATTACATAGTAATGGTTCTAACACCCATGGAGTCTTGGTGCTGATCATGTTTTGCTCGTGAGAGAGGCTTATTCAACGGGTCTGCAACATTCAGATCCGTATGTATTTTGCAAACTTCTATGTCACCCTCCTTGACTAGATCGCGGATGGAATTGAAGCGCGTCTTGATGTGCTTGGTTCTCTTATGAAATCTGGATTCCTTCGCAAGGAAATTGCTCCAGTATTGTCACAAAAGATTTTCATTGGACCCGATGCACTAGGTATGACACCTAGATCGGATATGAACTCCTTCATCTAGACTCCTTCATTTGCTGCTTCCGAAGCAGCTATGTACTCCGCTTCACACATAGATCCCGCCACGACGCTCTGTTTGGAACTGAACCAACTGACAGCTCCACCATTCAATATAAATATGTATCTGGTTTGTGACTTAGAGTCATCTGGATCAGTGTCAAAGCTTGCATCGATGTAACCATTTACGACGAGCTCTTTGTCACCTCCATAAATGAGAAACATATCCTTAGTCCTTTTTCGATATTTCAGGATGATCTTGACTGCTCTCCAGTGATCCACTCCTGGATTATTTTGGTACCTTCCTACTAGACTCATAGCAAGGCACACATCAGGTCTGGTACACAGCATTGCATACATGATAGAACCTATGGCTGAGGCATAGGGAATGACTATCATTTTCTCTTTATCTTCTGAAGTGGTCGGGCATTGAGTCTCACTCAACTTCACACCTTGTAATACTAGCAAGAACCCTTTCTTTGACTGATCCATTTTGAACTTCTTCAAAATCATATCAAGGTATGTGCTTTGTGGAAGTCCAATTAAGCGTCTTGATCTATCTCTATAGATCTTGATGCCCAATATGTAAGCAGCTTCACCGAGGTCTTTCATAGGAAAACTCTTATTCAAGTATCCTTTTATGCTATCCAGAAATTCTATATCATTTCCAATCAACAATATGCCATCCACATATAATATTAGAAATGCTACAGAGCTCCCACTCACTTTCTTGTAAATACAGGCATCTCCAAAAGTCTGTATAAAACCATATGCTTTGATCACACTATCAAAACGTTTATTCCAACTCCGAGAGGCTTGCACCAGTCCATAAATGGATCGCTGGGCTTGCGCACTTTGTTAGCACCCTTTGGATCGACAGAACCTTCTGGTTGCATCATATACAACTCTTCTTCTAGAAATCCATTCAGGAATGGAGTTTTGATGTACATTTGCCAAATTTCAAAATCATAAAATGCGGCAATTGCTAACATGATTCGGACAGACTTAAGCATCGCTACGGGTGAGAAAGTCTCATCGTAGACAACTCCTTGGACTTGTCGAGAACCTTTTGCAACAAGTCAAGCTTTGTAGACAGTAACATTACCGTCAGCGTCGGTCTTCTTCTTGAAGATCCATTTATTCTCTATGGCTTGCCGATCATCGAGCAAGTCAACCAAAGTCCACACGTTGTTCTCATACATGGATCCCATCTCAGATTTCATGGCCTCAAGCCATTTCGCGGAATCTGGGCTATTCATCGCTTCCTCATAGTTCGTAGGTTCGTCATGGTCAAGTAACATGATGTCCAGAACAGGATTACCGTACCACTCTGGTGTAGATTTTAATCTGGTTGACCGATGAGGTTCGGTAGTAACTTGATCAGAAGCTTCATGGTCATCATCATTAGCTTCCTCACTAATTGGTGTAGGAATCACTGGAACTGAGTTCTATGATGAACTACTTTCCAATAAGGGAGCGGGTACAATTACCTCATCAAGTTCTACTTTCCTCCCACTCACTTCTTTCGAGAGAAACTCCTTCTCTAGAAATGATCCATTCTTAGCAACGAATATTTTGACTTCGGATCTGTGATAGAAGGTGTACCCAACAGTCTCCTTTGGGTATCCTATGAAGACACATTTCTCCGATTTGGGTTCGAGCTTATCAGGTTGAAGCTTTTTCGCATAAGCATCGCAGGCCCAAAATTTAAGAAACGACAACTTCGGTTTCTTGCCAAACCACAGTTCATATGGTGTCGTCTCAACGGATTTAGATGCCACCCTATTTAACGTGAATGCAGCCGTCTCTAAAGCATAACTCCAAAACGATAGCGGCAAATCAGTAAGAGACATCATAGACCGCACCATATCTAATAAAGTGCGGTTACGACGTTCGGACACACCATTACGCTATGGTGTTCCAGGTGGCGTGAGTTGCGAAACTATTCCGCATTGTTTCAAATGAAGACCAAACTTTTAACTCAAATATTCACCTCCACGATCAGATCGTAGAAACTTTATTTTCTTGTTATGATGATTTTCCACTTCACTCTGAAATTCTTTAAACTTTTCAAATGTTTCAAACTTATGTTTCATCAAGTAGATATACCCATATCTGCTCAAATCATCTTTGAATGTCAGAAAATAACGATACCCGCCGCGAGCCTCAACACTCATCGGACCGCATACAACAGTATGTATTATTTCCAACAAGTATGTTGCTCACTCCATTGTTACGGAGAACGGAGTCTTAGTCATCTTGCCCATGAGGCATGGTTCGCAAGCATCAAGTGATTCCAAAAGCCCATCAGCATGGAGTTTCTTCATGCGCTTTACACCAATATGACCTAAACGGCAGTGCCACAAATAAGTTGCACTATCATTATTAAACTTATATCTTTTGGCTTCAATACTATGAATATGTGTATCACTACTATCGAGATTCAATAAAAATAGACCACTCATCAGGGCTACATGACCATAAAAGATATTACTCATATAAATAGAACAACCATTATTATCTAATTTAAATGAATAACCGTCTCGCATCAAATAAGATCCAGATATAATGTTCATGCTTAACGTTGTCACCAAGTAACAATTATTCAGGTCTAAAAAATCCCGAAGGTAGATGTAGAGGTAGCGTGCTGACGGCGATCGCATCGACTTTGGAACCATTTCCCACACGCATCGTCACCTCGTCCTTAGCCAATCTTCGCTTAATCCGTAGCCCCTGTTTCGAGTTGCAAATATGAGCAATAGAACCAGTATCAAATACCCAGGCGCTACTACGAGCATTAATAAGGTACATATCAATAACATGTATATCAAATATACCTTTCACTTTGCCATCCTTCTTATCCGCCAAATACTTGGGGCAATTCCGCTTTCAGTGACCAGTCCCTTTGCAGTAGAAGCACTCAGTCTCAGGCTTAGGTCCAGACTTGGGCTTCTTCACTTGAGCAGCAACTTGCTTGCCGTTCTTCTTGAAGTTCCCTTTCTTCCCTTTGCCCTTCTTCTTGAAACTAGTGGTCTTGTTAACCATCAACACTTGATGCTCCTTCTTGATTTCTACCTCCGCAGCCTTTAGCATCACGAAGAGCTCGGGATTTGTCTTATTCATCCCTTGCATATTATAGTTCATCACGAAGCTTTTGTAGCTTGGTGGCAGTGATTGAAGAACTCTGTCAATGACACTATCAACCGGAAGATTAATTCCCAGTTGAGTCAAGTGATTATGGTACCCAGACATTTTGAGTATATGTTCACTGACAGAACTATTCTCCTCCATTTTGCAGCTGTAGAACTTATTGGAGACTTCATATCTCTCAATCCGGGCATTTGCTTGAAATATTGACTTCAACTCCTGGAACATCTCATATGCTCCATGACGTTCAAAAAGTCATTGAAGTTCCGATCCTAGGCCGTAAAGCATGGCACACTGAACTATCGAGTAGTCATCAGCTTTGCTCTGCCAGGCATTCATAAGTCCGGCATTGCTCCTGCAGCGGGTGTTGCACCTAGCGGTGCTTCCAGGACGTAATTCTTCTGTGCAGCAATGAGGATAATCCTCAAGTTACGGACCCAGTCCGTGTAGTTGCTACCATCATCTTTCAACTTAGCTTTCTCTAGGAACGCATTAAAATTCAACGGAACAGTAGCACGGGCCATTTATCTACAACACCATAGACATGCAAAATACTATCGGGTACTAAGTTCAAGATAAATTAAAGTTCAATTAATCATATTACTTAAGAACTCCCACTTAGATAGGCATCCCTCTAATCATCTAAGTGATCATGTGATCCATATCAACTAAACCATGTCCGATCATCACGTGAGATGGAGTAGTTTTCAATGGTGAACATCACTATGTTGATCATATCTACTATATGATTCACGCTCGACCTTTCGGTCTCAGTGTTCCAAGGCCATATCTGCATATGCTAGGCTCGTCAAGTTTAACCCGAGTATTCTGTGTGTGCAAAACTGGCTTGCACCCGTTGCATGTGAACATAGAGCTTATCACACCCGATCATCACGTGGTGTCTCGGCACGACGAACTGTCGCGACGGTGCATAATCAGGGAGAACACTTGTACCTTGAAATTTAGTGAGAGATCATCTTATAATGCTTCCGCCGTACTAAGCAAAATAAGATGCATAAAAGATAAACATCACATGCAATCAAAATAAGTGATATGATATGGCCATCATCATCTTGTGCCTTTGATCTCCATCTCCATAGCACCGTCATGATCACCATCGTCACCGGCTTGACACCTTGATCTCCATCGAAGCATCGTTGTCGTCTCGCCAATTATTGCTTCTACGATTATCGCTACCGCTTAGTGATAAAGTAAAGCAATTACATGGTGATTGCATTTCATACAATAAATCAACAACCATATGGCTCCTGCCAGTTGTCGATAACTGTTACAAAACATGATCATCTCATACAACAATTTATATATCATCACATCTTGACCATATCACATCACAGCAAGCCCTGCAAAAACAAGTTAGACGTCCTCTACTTCGTTGTTGCAAGTTTTACGTGGCTGCTACGGGCTTCTAGCAAGAACCGTTTTTACCTACGCATCAAAGCCACAATGATTTTTTGTCAAGTGTGTTGTTTTAACCTTTAACAAGGACCAGGCGTAGTCAAACTCGATTAAACTAAATCTGGAGAAACAGACACCCACTAGCCACCTGTGTGCGAAGCACAGCGGTAGAACCAGTCTCATGAACGCGGTCATGTAATGGCCGCTTCATCCAATAATACTGCCGAATCAAAGTATGACATGTTGGTAAGCAGTATAACTATTATCGCCCACAACTCTTTGTGTTCTATCGTGCATATAACATCTACACATAGACCTGGCTCGGATGCCACTGTTGGGGAATGTAGTATTTCAAAAAAATTGCTACGAGCACGCAAGATCTATCTAGGAGAAGCATAGCAACAAGCGGGGAGAGTGTGTCCACGTACCCTCGTAGACCAAAAGCGGAAGCGTTTAGTAACGCGGTTGATGTAGTCGAATGTCTTCGCGACCCAACCGATCCAAGTACCGAACGCACGGCACATCTGCGATCTGCACACCTTCATCTGTGATCTGCGAACTCTTGATCCAGTTGAGGCCGAGGAGAATTTGGTCAGCACGACGGTGTGGTGACGATGGTGATGAAGTCACCGGCGCAGGGCTTCGCTGAGGGGGTCCTGGATTAAGGGGTCCTCGGGCGTCCGGCCTGTTGACATGGGCCGGACTGATGGTCTATGAAGATACAAGACCGAAGACTCTCACCCGTGTCCGGATGGGACTCTCCTTGGCGTGGATGGCAAGGTTGGCGTTCGGATATGAAGATTCCTTTCTCTGTAACCGACTCTGTACAACCCTAGTCCCCTCCGATGTCTATATAAACCGGAGGGTTTAGTCCATAGAGGCAATCATAATCATATAGACTAGACTTCTAGGGTTTTAGCCATTACGATCTCGTGGTAGATCAACTCTTGTAATACTCATATTCATCAAGATCAATCAAGCAGGAAGTAGGGTATTACCTCCATAGAGAGGGCCCGAACCTGGGTAAACATCGTGTCCCCTGTCTCCTGTTACCATCGACCTTAGACGCATAGTTTGGGACCCCCTACCCGAGATCCGCCAGTTTTGACACCGACATTGGTGCTTTCATTGAGAGTTCCGTTGCATCATCTTCAAGAGGTTCGACGGCTCCGTCAATCATCTAAAACAACGCTGTACAGGGGGGAATTTTTTCCCTGGCCAGATCTTCGTGTTCGGCGGCTTCGCACTGCGGGCCAACTCGCTTGGCCATCTAGAGCAGATCGACAGCTACGCCCTAGGTCACCGGATTAGTTTTGGAAACCTGGACTATGTCGCTGACGTCCGGGGAGACTTGATCTTCCAAGGATTCACAACTCCAACTCCCGCTCTGGCCTTAGATCCGGAACTCGTCGCCATGTCCGAAGACGGACTTCACGAGCCCGCCGGACTGTGTGTGGCCACTAAACCCAGTACGGGAGAGCCGGTTGAAGTGGCGTCGCTGGCAACCATCACGAAGCTAGACCCCTCTCCGGGCA
Source organism: Triticum aestivum (assembly GCF_018294505.1). Lineage (NCBI taxonomy): Eukaryota > Viridiplantae > Streptophyta > Magnoliopsida > Poales > Poaceae > Triticum > Triticum aestivum. The sequence goes on from NC_057805.1 coordinate 72,999,527, forward strand.
CTGGCTCCGAACCCTCGGAGTCAGCACCGTGTGAGTCCGGCCGGGGAGTATCCCCCCCCCCCCGCCGTACTCCGTGGATTTTTCTCTCTCCGAACAAACCTCGCCTTTAAGCAAGGCTCTGGACTTAATGCGATCCCTTGTCATTACAGAGGAACAACGTTCGAACTATGCCCAGCCTGGACTAGGGGCTGAGAGCAGAGAATTTTTTCTCCCACCCACCACCCACCTTATAGGCACTATCGAGGATTTAACCGACATGCTCGATTATGACTCCGAAGACATCGACGGTGTGGACGACGACGCCGGAGAGGAGCAGGCCCAAGACCCACCGCATACTGGACGCTGGGCAGACACCTCCATGTACGATATATATATGGTGGATACATCCAAAGACGATGGCGAGGACGGCGGTAAGGATCCGTTTAAGGACAATAACGCTGATAAACCACCGTAGCGGCGGCATCAGCGGCGCCATTCAAAATCACGCCGTGACAAAGAAAGAAATACCGACACCGGAGAAAATAATACTCCGGAGAATGCCGAAGACCCAAACGCCCTCATCGAACCAGCTTCGAACAGGAGGGTGGGGAGGAAGGGCAGAGTAACCCCGATGAGCCAGTTGGGAACAATGACTTGGAGGACAGCAACTATATGCCACCCTCCGAAGACGAAACAAGTCTAGGCAACGAAGACTTCATCGTGCCAGAAGAACCCCTCGAGCAAGAACGCTTCAAGCAACAGCTCATCGCAACAGCGAGGAGTGCTACCTCTTGAGCATGCGTTGGTTTTTCCCTTCAAGAGGAAAGGGTGATGCAGTAAAGTAGCATAAGTATTTCCCTCGGTTTTTGAGAACCAAGGTATCAAACCAGTAGGAGGCCACACGCAAGTCTCTCGTACCTACACAACCAAATAAGAACCTTGCAACCAACGCGATAAAGGGGTTGTCAATCCCTTCACGGCCACTTGCAAAAGTGAGGTCTGATAGAGATGATAAGATAATATTTTTGGTATTTTTATGATAAAGATTAAAAGTAAAGAAAGCAAAATAGACGGCGATAGAAATAGCTAGTTGACGGGAGATTAATATGATGGAAGATAGACCCGGGGGGCATAGGTTTCACTAGTGGCTTCTCTCAAGATAGCATAAGTATTACGGTGGGTGAACAAATTACTGTCGAGCAATTGATAGAAAAGTGCATAATTATGAGAATATCTAGGCATGATCATGTATATAGGCATCACGTCCGTGACAAGTAGACCGACCCCTGCCTGCATCTATTACTATTACTCCACACATGGACCGCTATCCAGCATGCATCTAGAGTATTAAGTTCATAAGAACATAGTAACGCATTAAGTAAGATGACATGATGTAGAGGGATAAACTCAAGCAATATGATATAAACCCCATCTTTTTATCCTCGATGGCAATAATACAATACGTGTCATTTCCCCTACTGTCACTGGGATCGAGCAACGCAAGATTGAACCCAAAGCTAAGCACTTCTCCCATTGCAAGAAAGATCAATCTAGTAGGCCAAACCAAACTGATAATTCGAAGAGACTTGCAAAGATAACCAATCATACATAAAAGAATTCAGAGAAGATTCAAATATATTCATAAATAATCTTGATCATAAACCCACAATTCATCGGATCTCGACAAACACACCGCAAAAAGAGTTACATCGAATAGATCTCCAAGAAGATCAAGGAGAACTTTGTATTGAGATCCAAAGAGAGAGAAGAAGCCATCTAGCTAATAACTATGGACCCGAAGGTCTGTGGTAAACTACTCACACATCATCTCGGAGAGGCTATGGTGTTGATGTAGAAGCCCTCCGTGATCGATGCCCCCTCCGGCAGAGCGCCGAAAAAGGCCCCAAGATGGGATCTCACGGGTACAGAAGGTTGCGGCGGTGGAATTAGGTTTTTGTGGTTGAAAGGACATGCGGTGCCCCCATGTGTGGTTTTGGTAATTGATGACAATCTCTATGGACTAACGGTTTCCTTGAGTTATATTTGAAGGATTTTTCCATAGGATTGTCTTGAAGTCCATGTGTTGGTTTCAAGGAGTTTATAAGATGGCCAAAGTGCTTTTCAAGGAATTATCCAAAGATTGGTCATGTGAGAGTTGAGCTTATTGAAAGCATGTCTTGAAGAAGAAGATTGTGTGAACATTCAAGTTTACCTTCAAGACATCATCCTAATGAAGAGAGTTGGAAAGATTCAAGGTTTATCAAGACTGAGTGCAAAGAGTGATTCAAGTTGATCAACACACAAAGCGCACAAGTTGTACCGAGAGGGACCAAGTGATCCCATGGTATGGTAAGCATTGTCCATTACGCTTTTTGTACTAACCCATGGTCTACGTGAGAGTTCTTTGTGGGTTTAGGTATGTTTCCATGGTCTTGCGTCAAGAGGAAGATCTCATACAACCCATGGAGGATGACATCAAGTGGTGATCGTCATCAAGTTTGAAGTGTGCAAGTTCAAGTGGAGCAACACGGAGAGTGGCTCACCCATAATGGAGTATGGGGGAGCAATCAAGCTTGCAGCTTGCCGTCCATTGTGGTGTCAATAGAATTGTGAAGATGTGCCGAGGAGTGGCTCACCCATAGTGGAGTATGGGGAAGCAATCAACTAGTCTTCATCGAGCCAACACAATCAAGAAAGGTGGTCCAACTTGAGGAAGTCAAGATCGTCATCAGCTAGCTCAAGTGGACTATGTGCAAGGCAAAGGTTGCCCTTGATAAGTTTTCTATTTTACTGGTCTCATAGTGGTAGTTGGGAGACCGGGTTGTAGGATCGATTGCCGTACTATCAAGGGGGGCTCTCTAGTGAGTAGCTTGATCGTATCGTTCGTCGAGAGCTCAAACCATTACATCCTTGCATCATCTCTCTTGGTTCTTGTTTGGTTCTTCTCCTTGTGAGATTTGGATCTCATGGTCATCTTCTTGACAAGCTCGATTTCATCAAAAACCGATTTCATATGCATCTTCTTTTGTGTTTTCGGTGTTGGAGGTTTTACCGGTCTTAATTGAGAAAGGGTTCTCACCATTTTATTTTGGGTACTTTCTCTATTGCTATTTCTTCATTTTTCTATCAAGATTCTGTTTGCTCTTGTCCTTAGCTTTCCAACAAACTTGATTTCGTCGAATTCGGAACTCGTATGCGAAAGTTGTGGCTGTTTTGATATTGCTTGTTTTATATAGAGAGGTTGTACCGGCCGGTACAACCGGTGTTTCGAGCGGTTGTACCGCTCCAGAATTGGTCCGGAGGTTGTACAGGCCATGTACCGCTCTACCACCAGACTAGTTTCTGTTGTGGTGCGGTTGTTGGGCGGTTGTGGGCCGGTTGTACCGCTTATTTCCTGTTACCGGTTGTACCGGTGCTCATAGCAGTTGTACCGCTCCTATGTTATTCTGCACATAACGGGCAGATTCGTGGGGACCTATTTAAGGGGGTCTTCTTCCCCAATGGTTCCCCATCTCTTGAGCTCGTTTTTGCCCCCTTTGTTCACCTTCTTTGAGCTTGCTAACTCTAAATCCCTCCATGGATTCTTCTAGTTTTTTAGGGAAAAGAGAGAGGAGATTTAGATCCACACTTTCACCAATCACTTTCTCCTCTATGTGAGGGGAACCCCTTGGATCTAGATCTTGGAGTTCTTGGTGTTCTCCTTCTTGTTCTTCCTCTCACTTTCCTCCCTAGCATTAGTTGCTTTGGTGGGATTTGAGAGAGAAGACTTGGGCACTCCGTGTGCCCTTGCCATTACATTTGTGCATCGGTTTGAGTTCTCCACGGTGATACGTGGAAGTTACAAGTTGAGAAGCTTATTACTCTTGGGTGTGTGGTACCCTTGAGCTTGTTCCTCTTGGGTGCTTGGGCGCCCTAGACGGTTGGTTGTGTTAGGAGCTCAATCATTGTGGTGTAAAGGTCCGGGCAAGCGTCGGGGTCTCCAATTAGGTTGTGGAGATCACCCCGAGCAATTTAACGGGTACCGGTGACCGCCCCCAAGGGTTGCCCAAGTGTATGGGTTCGGTGACCGCCCCCAAGGGTTGCCATTTGTATGGTTTCGGTGACCACCCTCAAGGGTCCCTTAGTGGAATCACGGCATCTTGCATTGTGCGAGGGCGTGAAGAGATTACGGTGGCCCTAGTGGCTTCTTGGGGAGCATTGTGCCTCCACACCGCTCCAAATGGAGATTAGCATCCACAAGGGTGTGAACTTCGGGATACATCGTCGTCTCCACGTGCCTCAGTTATCTCTTACCCGAGCCTTTTACTTATGCACTTTACTTTGTGATAGCCATATTGTTTCTTATCATATATCTTGCTATCACTTAGTTGTTTATCTTGCTTAGCGTAAGTTGTTGGTGCACATTGGTGAGCCTAGTTGTTGTAGGTTTTGTGCTTGACAAATTAACCGCTAGGTTTATTATGCATTTGTTCAAGCCTAAATCGCAATTATTTTAAAGCGCTTATTCACCCCCCCTCTAGGCGACATCCACGATCTTTCAGTGGTGCTCCTCGATGGTTTCGGGGTACGTAGGTATATATAGGAGGAAGAAGTAGGTCGGTGGAGCCATGAGGGGCCCACGAGGGTGGAGGGCGCGCCCAGGGGGGTAGGCGCGCCCCCTGCCTCATGGCCTCCTTGTTGATTGCTTAACGCCCACTCCAAGTCCTCCGGATCACGTTTGTTCCAAAAATCACGCTCCCAAAGGTTTCATTCCGTCTGGACTCCGTTTGATATTCCTTTTCTGCGAAACACTGAAATAGGCAAAAAAACAATTTGCACTGGGCCTTGGGTTAATATGTTAGTCCCAAAAATAATATGAAAGTGTATAAATAAGCCCATTAAACATCCAAAACAGAATATATTATAGCATGGAGCAATCAAAAATTATAGATACGTTGGAGACATATCAAGGAGCCTAAAAAGGAAGCAGCAACGACTTCAAGCCGAGCAGGATACGCTCAACGGCAGATGGACTCGGGTCCTAGCAGCCGAGGAATACGACCTCGAGCGCCCGATCAAAATTTACCCGAAGCACAAATTGTTACCTCAATTGGACGACGAGGCGCTGGAGCCTGTATCGTCAGCGCGTAAAGCGGTTGATCGACCACCACGTGGCCGGGACAAAGAGCCAACTCATGCCGAACACCAGCCCGCACTACCTCACCGTAAAGGCAGAGATAAAACAACTCGGGGACATACATATGACCTACGGAAGGACCTGGACAGTAGAGTAGGTCAGATCAGATCGATCTACGGATCACGGGGGCGTGCACCAACGCGCAACGACGGCCATCTAGCTGGACGCGACAAACATAACCACGCCCGAGCCGAAAACCGCAAACGAACTCCATCCGAGCTACGTCGTGACTTGGCCCGGTACAGAGGCGCCGCACACCCCCTTTGCTTCACCGATGAAGTAATGGAACACAAATTCCCAGAAGGGTTTAAACCCATAAACATCGAATCATACGATGGAACAACAGACCCCGCGGTATGGATTGAGGATTTTCTTCTCCATATCCATGATACGTCTCCAACGTATCTATAATTTTTGATTGCTCCATGCTATATTATCTACTGTTTTGGACATTATTGAGCTTTATTATTCACTTTTATATTATTTTTGGGACTAACCTATTAACCGGAGGCCCAGCCCAGAATTGCTTTTTTTTGCCTATTTCAGAGTTTCGCAGAAAAGGAATATCAAACGGAGTCCAAACGGAATGAAACCTTCGGGAACGTGATTTTTAGGAAGATTATGATCCGGGAGACTTGGACCCTACGTCAAGAAACAAAAGAGGAGGCCACGAGGTAGGGGGCGCGCCCTCCACCCTCGTGGGCCCCCTGTTGCTCCACCTACGTACTCCTTCCTCCTATATATACCTACGTACCCCCAAACGATTAGAAACGGGGCCAAAAACCTAATTCCACCGCCGCAACCTTCTGTACCCACGAGATCCCATCTTGGGGCCTGTTCCGGAGCTCCGCCGGAGGGGGCATCGATCATGGAGGGCTTCTACATCAACGCCATAGCCCCTCCGATGAAGTGTGAGTAGTTTACCTAAAGACCTTCGGGTCCATAGTTAGTAGCTAGATGGCTTCTTCTCTGTTTTCGGATCTCAATACAATGTTCTCCCCCTCTCTCGTGGAGATCTATTCGATGTAATCTTCTTTTTGCGGTGTGTTTGTTGAGATCGATGAATTGTGGGTTTATGAACAAGATTATCTATGAACAATATTTGAATCTTCTCTGAATTCTTTTATGTATGATTGGTTATCTTTGCAAGTCTCTTCGAATTATCAGTTTGGTTTGGCCTACTAGATTGATCTTTCTTGCAATGGGAGAAGTGCTTAGCTTTGGGTTCAATCTTGCGGTGTCCTTTCCCAGTGACAGTAGGGGCAGCAAGGCACGTATTGTATTGTTTCCATCGAGGATAACAAGATGGGGTTTTTTATCATATTGCATGAATTTATCCCTCTACATCATGTCATCTTCCTTAAGGCATTACTCTGTTTTCATGAACTTAATACTCTAGATGCATGCTGGATAGCGGTTGATGAGTGGAGTAATAGTAGTAGATGTAGGCAGGAGTCAGTCTACTTGTCTCGGACGTGATGCCTATATACATGATCATACCTAGATATTCTCATAACTATGCTCAATTATGTCAATTGCTCAACAGTAATTCGTTCACCCACCGTAAAATACTTATGCTCTTGAGAGAAGCCACTAATGAAACCTATGGCCCCCGGGTCTATTTTCCATCATATTAATCTCCCTACAACAAGCTATTTCTTTCGCCGTCTTTATTTTGCTTTCTTTACTTTGCATCTTTATGATAAAAATACCAAAAATATTATCCTATCATATCTATCAGATCTCACTCTCGTAAGTGACCGTGAAGGGATTGACAACCCCTTATCGTGTTGGTTGCGAGGATTTATTTGTATTGTGCAGGTGCAAGGGACTCGCGCGTAGCCTCCTACTGGATTGATACCTTGGTTCTCAAAAACTGAGGGAAATACTTACGCTACTTTGCTGCATCACCCTTTCCTCTTCAAGGGAAAACCAACGCAGTGTTCAAGAGGTAGCAATCCACATGGCCTGCGGTGATGATCTCCACGCCATCAAATACCTCCCACTAAAACTAAAGGGACCAGCACGGCACTGGCTAAACAGCCTTCCAGAGAACTCCATTGGCAGCTGGGAGGACTTGGAAGACGCCTTCCGCCAGAACTTCCAAGGTACATACGTCCGGCCACCAGATGCCGATGAATTAAGTCACATCATCCAGCAGCCCGGAGAGTTGGCCAGGAAGCTCTGGACTAGGTTCTTAATTAAAAAGAACCAAATTGTCGATTGTCCGGACGCCGAAGCCCTCGCGGCCTTCAAACACAGTGCCCGGGATGAGTGGCTCACCCGCCACCTCGGTCAAGAAAAACCAAAATCCATGGCGGCCCTTACCGCTCTAATGACCCGCTTTTGCGCGGGAGACGACAGCATGCTCGCTCGTAGAAGCAACAGCGCCAGCGATCCGGGCACTTCCGAAGTCCGAGACGGCAACGCAAGCCACGACGCAATAAACACAAGTGTCGCAATAATAATGAAGGAACGCAAGACATGGAGGTCAACGCCGGATTCAGCGGCTCCAAACCCGGTCAACGGAAAAATCCATTCAAGGCAAATGGAGACGGACTATCCAATTTAGACAAGATACTAGATCGGCCCTCCTAGATTCATGGCACCCCCGATAAACCCGCCAATCATACCAACAGAAGCTGTTGGGTCTTCAAACAAGCCGGCAAGCTCAATGCCGAACACAAGGGGAAGGGGCCGCCCAATAACAGCGATGACGAAGAAACTCGCCAACCAAACACCGGGGGTCACAAGCAATCCCCCCCCCCCCCGAAGTAAAAACAGTAAACATGGTATACGTGACGCACACCCCTATAGGGGAGCGCAAGCGCGCGCTACGGGACGCCTACGCCATAGAGCCGGTCCCCCAAAAATTTAATCAATGGGCGGCCTGCCCAATCACTTTTGATCGCAAGGACCACCCAGTCAGTATCCGTCACGCAGGTTCAGCAGCTTTGGTCCTTGACCGAATTATCGATGGGTTCCATCTCACGAAAGTCCTTATGGACGGCGGCAGTAGCCTTAATCTACTCTACCAAGACACTATCTGCAAAATGGGCATTGATCCTTCAAGATCAAGCCCACCACAACTGCCCTCAAGGGAGTAGTACCCGGCGTAGAAGCTCACTGCACGGGCTCCATCACATTGGAAGTTGTTTTCGGTTCACCGAACAACTTCCGAAGCGAAGGCTTGACCTTCGATATTATCCCGTTCCGCAGTAGCTACCATGCACTTCTGGGGCGCACCTCTTTTGCTCGTTTAATGCGGTCCCACACTACGACCATGCAAAACTTAAGATGCCCGGTCCACGCGGCGTCATAACAATAAATGGAAGTACGGAACGCTCCCTCCATACAAAGGATCATACTACGGCTACTACAGCCGAAGTACAGAGCAGCCTCATCAAGCCGCGTATCTCATCGGCCATTAAGGCGTCGATCTCTATTCAACAGGACCGATCAATCTCAGAGCTGGATTAGCAGTTCGGCCTCCGTCGTTCGCCTCATATACCCGCGAAGTTTGTACCGCGCATACATAATTATGCACTTAAAATACCCTGGTCATCGGCGGAGGCACAATACGGACAGGCCTACAAGCACTCCAATAGCCTCTTTTTCTTTTCTAACTATTTTTTATCTTTTACCACAGGTGGCTCAAAGGCTGGTCATCTCACGGACTCTTTCGGAGTTTGGCTTCGTACACTCACCCAAAGGCTATTCCTGTTAAGGAGTCCTTTCACCGAGGCAAGGCGGCGCAGACGTGCGACAGGAGGTCCAAATAACTTTTTGTACACCGCACTCTCCATTTCGAGCCTATAAAGTGCCTTTTCCCTCAGCCTTCGCCCCCTGGCATGTCAAATAGCCTGGGTTGTGGCGTTATTATCTGTAAGATGGCGATTGACATATCAATCAGGTTCCAGTGAACATAATCCGTATTCAGTATTTGCTTTTTTCTAAAGAACTGAATTTTGCTTCTTCGGTTGTTTCACACACGCACCTCGGCACAAATTGCCAGGGGCTCGATATGGGAACAAATGAGTTGCCAACAAGTCTGAAATAGCTTTATAGCACACTTCGGTGTCACGAGTTTGGCCTTATATGCATCAGCTCCGAATCATGTCTTTGGTCAATAGTTGGGTTGCCCGACTCCTGTGCTTACTACCTTACGTTCCGCTCTATCGGCTAGGGTAGTAAAGGGAGAACTACTGCAATTGTGTCCTGGTTTATCCAGATGAGCACCTCAGTAGAGAAAGCCAAAAACTGACTATCATGATGCGGCGAGAGCTGGTCAACCCCTCGATGACTTATCAGAATCTTTCGCGATTCCTTCCGTATTACACGAAGGACCGTTCTTAAGGTCACCTATGTAACGCACCGTATTGGGATAACTGCGTACATACCAGGGGCTATATCGTAGACCCACCGTCAAACTCATATAGCTAAGTGAAAGTGTTAAAGCCCTATAGTCCGATTGCCTCGTTCGCCGCATTAACACCTCCTTCACGGTCCAAGACGTTGGCTCAAAAGTGATCAAGTGCTCTTCCGAACACCCTCGTATTTTATGCGAGGGGGCTGAAGCCGACGACTGGAAAACTTTCATATTACACAAAAACGGTCGCACAGGAGGAACCAAAACTTTTAGGCAAAAGTATAAAAACAGCCTTAATATATCATAATATTGTTTTTACAATCTCGGTACATTCACTCGAAGATCATATCCTTTGAGCATTGACCCTCTATCAAGCGGGCGCCCTCTAGGACATCTTCAAAATAAAGCTCCAGCGTGTGTTTGTCCTTGCCTCCGGGTGGACTCTTTACTGCAATATCGGTGGCCTTCATCTTCGCCCAATACGTCTTGACACGGGCAAAGGCCATCCGTGCACCTTCAATGCACGCTGATCGCTTCACGGCGTCGATACGCGGCACAACATCCACAAGTCATTGCACCAAACCGAAATAACTATTCGGAACTCGCTCAGTCGGCCGCAGCCGGACTACGACGTCCTTCATGGCAGATCCGGATATTTTGTGGAGCTTGGCCCACTGGGCCATCTGTTCATTCAGCAGCAGCGGACGCTTTGGCGTGCCGAATTGTGACCAGAAAAGCTTCTCCGTTGTATAGCCTTCCTGCGCTTGGTAAAACTGCACCGCATCGGAGACACTCTTCGGCAAGTCCAAGAATGCATCTGGAGAGCTCCACATTTGATTAAGCGGGGCATACTTCGGATCGCCGAATTTAGTCTGTAATAGAAAGGGCTACCGGCCGCTATCTCCCCAGCTTGCCGGATCTACTCCCGAGCCGCTCTAGACTCGGATCGTGCTTCTCTCGCCTCTCGTAAGGCCTTCTCAAGTTTGGCTACGTTGGCCTTGTTTTCCTCCTCGAGTGCTTGGCATTTGCCAGTGGCATCCTTTAGATCTTTCCCTATGGAAGATATTCTCTCCTCGCACCGGCGCCGAGCAGCCTGTTCGGCCTTTAACTCCTCATCTGCCTTCTTGGCAGCCACATTACTCATCCTGGCTTGCTCCTTGGCCCGGGCAAGCTCTGCCCGAAGGGTCTCCACTGCGGCTGCACTATCTGCAGTTATGCATGTCTTAGTATATAATCCTCAGCTTTGTGCTCATGTTATTATACATACATATGCTGGCCGCCCCAAAACATACCTTGCGCCTCGTCGAGCAACCTGTTAATAAGCGTGATGCCGTCATCTGCCACGTCAAGTTCTGCTTCAGACTTGCAACCTCTGTAGTGTGGGGAGTTGCCATGGATGTAACAGTCTATGTTCCAATTAGTTAGATTATTTCCTGGGCATGTCTTTTTCGATCCTCTGATTGCCTCCCTTTGGACGCCAACTAGAGTCTCAGGGGCTGCTATCTATACACAAGTGCATTTTGCGTATAGAGCACAATTGAAAATATTACATTACATACCTCGAAGCCTCTTAGCAGTCCCGTGAAGGCTTCATTCAATCCGCTTTTCACGGACAGAATCTTCTCAACCACCGTACCCATAAGGTACGATGTTCCTCTGAGACGGACACATGTCGCAACATGTCCATCAATGTATCCGGCGCCTCCGGATTCCTGGAAGCACCTATAGGAGTACGGACTCCCTTTGAAGGGATATGTTTACTCGACCCTAGAGTCGTCTCCGACTGTAAACCGGATAGTCCGGGGCCTTTATTGTTGGTCCCCGTTGGGACCGCACACCCCGAACCCTGGGCGACCGAAGTTTCACCTTCGGGCGTTCTCTTCATTATCCGCCGCACCACTCGTTGATCGGGAGAGATTCTCCGGGACGACACCTCGAAGTCGTCCGCCCTATTGGGCGAGGAGGCCTGTGGAGGCATCTCGCTTTCCACAATCTCCGGAAGAAGATCCCCCAAGGAGGAGGATTGTTGAGGAAGACTGCGTGCCGGACTGCAAAACATGTATTTTAGATGTTACCCTTGTAACAGGAAAAGAACAGGATATGTTTGAAACACCCTTGTTCACTTACGATTCGGCTAAAGGCTTGTCCTTATGGAGGAACTGCGCGACAACATCGTCTTCAGAACCCGAACCGCCTGAAAGGGATATCTTCCCTCGCTTGGGAGCCTTTACCTCCAAATCCTCGGAGGCGCTCCTTTTCTTCCAGTGGGGAGAAGGGATGTCGGCTTCTCCTTTTCTTTCGTCTTCAGAAGGGGGAGTTCCAATCTCCCCGGACATAGTGTCTGGTGTACCCTTAGAGTGGAGGTCACTTTTGGCCTTCTGGCTCTCCTCCTTGTCCTCCTTTGCCGGCACTTGATACGGCGCCGGAGCCAGCATCCTTGTTAACACAGGATCGACCGAGTCTTCGGGAAGAGGGGCCGAACACCTATTCTTTCCGCCTTCTTTATCCAGCCCTGGTCGAAGATGGTTTTCTCAGTATATTATTACGGGATATTTAACTAAGCTGTGTTCGGGAGTCGAGTGCTTACCGAGGTATCGGGATGATTGCAGCCGAGGCCGATGTCCTCGGTGGTATCCGGCCACTGTTTTCATGTCCCGAATAATAACTTCCACATTCCTTTGTGCGTGGTGCTGAAGAAGTGCTGAAGGGTCCGTGGTCCTTCCGGATTGAACTCCCACATGCGGAGGGTCCGTCGCTGGCACGGTAGGACCCGGCGGACTAACATTACCTAGATTACGTTGATGAGACCGGTGTCCTTCTCAAGGAGACTCCGGATGCGGCTTTGTAGAGTCTGCACTTCGTCAATTGATCCCCAGTCCAACCCCTTATTGATCCATGATGCGAGCTGTACTGGAGGGCCGGCTCGGAACGTAGGTGTAGCTGCCCACTTGGTACCACGGGGTTCAGTGATGTAAAACCACTCCCGCTGCCATAAGTTGGAGGATTTCGCGAAGGAGCCTTTTGGCCAAGGGATATCGGTGAGTTTGCTCACCGTAGCACCACCGCACTCCGCTTGCTTCCCCTCGACTACCTTCGGCTTCACATTAAAGGTCTTGAGCCATAAGCCGAAGTGGGGGGAATGCAGAGAAAGGCCTCGCACGTGATGATGAACGCCGAGATATGAAGGAAGGAGTCCGGAGCTAGATCATGAAAATCTAGCCCGTAGTAGAACATGAGCCCTCGAACGAAGGGATGGAGAGCGAACCCTAGCCCCCGGAGGAAGTGGGAGATGAATACGACCCTGTCGCCGGATCTGGGAGTAGGAATAACCTGCCCTTGAGCAGGAAGCCTGTGGGGGATTTCTGCGGTCAGGTATCTTGTCGCTCGGAGCTTCGCAATATCCTCCTCTGTAACAGAAGAGGCCACCCACCGGCCTTGAAGGCTGGATCCGGACATAACTGAGAGACTCGTAGCAATTAAACCCTGGGTACTGGAACTCGAGGTTGGGAAGGTTGAGGAAGAGGCAGGCATAGAGAAGAAAGACGGATCCGTGCCCCTTTATAAAGGCGATGAATATCGAACGCCTCCTCATGGGCCTTAAAACTTGCCTATTCCCAAGGGATCATACCGACGTGACGGTTGGATTACTCACGCCCGTATTGATGAGAACCCCGCAATATGGGGACACGATCTCTGCTTTTACAAGACGTGCGAATGGAACCGCATCTCAAAACGTGGAGCGGCAGGCCGAAAAATGGTTCAAAATAATGACCGGGTGGTGACGTGGCATCACGCTACAAAAAGTTGTCAGTGGATTGGACTCGTGAAGTATTATTGTCTCTACGGTAGTGTGTGGTACTTGTTTTGCAGAGCCGAACACGTTCTTTGTGTTCGAAGGCTATTTTGGATTATTCGGAGGAGGAACCCGTCTTGCAATGCCAAAGACAATCTACGCGCCGGACACCTCGTCATTGAAGCCTGGTTCAGGGGCTACTGAGGGAGTCCTGGATTATGGGGTCCTCGGGCATCCGGCCTGTTGACATGGGCCGGACTGATGGGCTATGAAGATACAAGACCGAAGACTCTCACCCATGTCCGGATGGGACTCTCCTTGGCGTGGATGGCAAGCTTGGCGTTCGGATATGAAGATTCCTTTCTCTATAACCGACTCTGTACAACCTTAGTCCCCTCCGGTGTCTATATAAACCGGAGGGTTTAGTTCGTAGAGGCAATCATAATCATACAGGCTAGACTTCTAGGGTTTTAGCCATTACGATCTCGTGGTAGATCAACTCTTGTAATACTCATATTCATCAAGATCAATCAAGCAGGAAGTAGGGTATTACCTCCATAGAGAGGGACCGAACCTAGGTAAACATCGTGTCCCCTGTCTCCTGTTACCATCGACCTGAGACGCACAGTTCGGGACCCCCTACCCGAGATTCGCCGGTTTTGACACCGACATTCGCCTAAGCACTACGACGATATGACCGAGGTATGTTTCTGTGGAGGGGGGCACCGCACACAGCTAAAAGATCAACTTGTGTGTTCTAGGGTGCCCCCTCCCCACATATATAAAGGAGGGAGGGAGGATGCCGGCCGGCCCTAGGGGGCGCGCCGAAGGAGGGGAGTCCTACTAGGACTCCAAGTCCTAGTAGGATTCCACCAAGAGGGAGAGGGGGGAAGGAGAGGGAGAGGGAGTAGGAAAGGAGGGCGCCGCCCCCCCTTCCCTTGTCCAATTTGGACTCCAAGGGGGGGCACGGCCTGCCCTGGCTGCCATCCTCTCTCTCCAACAGGGCCCATGGTGGCCCATTAGTTCCCCCGGGGGGTTCCGGTCACCCCTCCGGCACTCCGGTTTTACCCGAAACTATCCAGAACACTTCCAGTGTCCGAATAACATGGTCTGATATATCAATCTTTATGTATCGACCATTTCGAGACTCCTCATCATGTCCGTGATCTCATCCGGGACTCCGAACATCCTTCGGTCATCAAATCACATAAACTCATAATACAAATCGTCATCGAACCTTGAGCATGCGGACCCTACGGGTTCGAGAACTATGTAGGCATGACCGAGACACATCTCCGGTCAATAACCAAACCGCATAACAACATACGTCGTTCCCTTTGTCATCGGTATGTTACTTGCCCGAGATTCGATCGTCAGTATCACCATACCTAGTTCAATCTCATTACCGGCAAGTCTCTTTACTCGTTCCGTAATGCATCATCCCACAACTAACTCATTAGTCACATTGCTTGCAAGGCTTATAGTGGTGTGCATTACCGAGAGGGCCCAAAGATACCTCTCCGACAATCGGAGTGACAAATCCTAATCTCGGTCTATGCCAACTCAACAAACACCATCGGAGAGACCTGTAGAGCATCTTTATAATCACCCAGTTATGTTGTGACGTTTGATAGCACACTAAGTGTTCCTCCGGTATTCGAGAGTTGTATAATCTCGTAGTCATAGGAACATGTATAAGTCATGAAGAAAGCAATAGCAATAAACTAAACGATCATAGTGCTAAGCTAACGGATGGGTCTTGTCCATCACATCATTCTCTAATGATGTGATCCCGTTCATCAAATGACAACACATGTCTATGGCTAGGAAACTTAACCATCTTTGATTAACGAGCTAGTCTAGTAGAGGCATACTAGGGACACTCTGTTTGTCTATGTATTCACACATGTACTAAGTTTCCGGTTAATACAATTCTAGCATGAATAATAGACATTTATCATGATATAAGGAATATATAAATAACAACTTTAATATTGCCTCTAGGGCATATTTCCTTAAGTCTCCCACTTGCACTAGAGTCAATAATCTAGATTACATAGTAATGATTCTCACACCCATGGAGTCTTGGTGCTGATCATGTTTTGCTCGTGAGAGAGGCTTATTCAACGGGTCTGCAACATTCAGATCCATATGTATTTGCAAACTTCTATGTCACCCTCCTTGACTAGATCGCGGATGGAATTGAAGTGTCTCTTGATGTGCTTGGTTCTCTTGTGAAATTTGGATTCCTTCGCCAAGGCAATTGCTTCAGTATTGTCACAAAAGATTTTCATTGGACCCGATGCACTAGGTATGACACCTAGATCGGATATGAACTCCTTCATCCAAACTCCTTCATTTGCTGCTTCCGAAGCAGCTATGTACTCTGCTTCACACGTAGATCCCGCCACGGCGCTCCGTTTGGAACTGCACCAACTGACAGCTCCACCATTCAATATAAATAAGTATCCAGTTTGTGACTTAGAGTCATCCGGATCAGTGTCAAAGCTTGAATCGACGTAACCATTTACGATGAGCTCTTTGTCACCTCCATAAACGAGAAACATATCCTTAGAACCGGGGTCAGATCTCGTTGAACTTTGCGAAAAGGGTCAAAACAGCAAAATCGGCCTCCATATGCTGCAAACTATGACCCGTATGTACAGTGAGTTGTAGAGAGAACACTGAGAAGTGGGTACATTGGTCGGTTCACCCCAGTCAATGGCCTTTGACCAGATGGTAATGATGTTGAATGGCATTTTTTAGTACATGCTCGAAAAGGATGACATCTTTGAGTAGTTGAAACTTTTTAGTGCACTGCTTCGCACACAATTAGCATCCTGTGATCTAGCCTGTTGCACTTGCACAATAGTTTATACTTTAATTTTGGGCAGCCTAGTGCATTTTCGGCAGCCGATCCGTTGAGATTGTATTTATGTACACACCCATCCCATAGCCTTAAAAAATGTTGCACTGTATAAAACCAAGCCTACGTTATGAAATATAGTTTGTGATAAATCTATGTGTATAGGTTTAGTGTCATAGATGTTGATGTTTTGTCAGGTTTGAGAAAGTTTGTTTAGCAACTATATATAAATGGACCTGCAACAAGACTAGTAGAGGTTATATAAAGATCAAGAGGCTTCCAACTTCCCCCTTTTTTACGTTTGCTTAGAAAACATGCAATGCTAGCCGCCTAGCTAAGCCGACCGCAGAGATGGCAGTAGTGTAGCACTGAAGCTTGCAGCGGCTTGGTCAGCTCACTCGGCATCATCGTTTTTTACAGACCGATGACACAAAAGTGACATAATTTCCATTTACGAGCTTCCCCGGTGATTTCTTTTTAAACAACTTCATTTACAAGCTGGGAAACTCTGGGCCGGCTTGCCGCCGGACGCTGGCCGACCACGCGCGGGCAATTCGACGTGGGCTTCCCGCGAGTTGGCCTGTCCCGTATGCACACGCCTGATGCACGAGAGTTGCCATCCAAAAATGACTCAGAAGCCGGCTCCTCGGTTTATATACTCATTTTTTTAGCTGTGGACTCGGACGATTTTGTAAGAAAGACGGCGGAACCTAATCCGGTTTAACAATTGCCGCTACGACGTCAGTGCATCATCAGTCAACCGCTGTTGGAGAGCGACGCGTATGGTGACACTTCCAGAACGCAGCGGTGCCAATTTTTGTGAGCGTTGAGCAGCAAGGCGATGGAAGCAACTGTTGAGAGGAGAAATGATTGTGGCCGGCAAGCAACGAACTCCGCCCGGACGGTGGTCGAACGTCTGAACGTCGTGCAACGTTGTACAAAGTTAGTATAAAATTGGATTATCTATTTTAAAACGAAGAGAGTAGGTGACAAGGCCCCGGAAAGGGGCAGTAGGCCGGGCCGGCCCTACATGACGCGCCGCTGCCCGTCGCATCTCCGGCGTCGGACCCGCCGCGCCGACCTTGTTAAATGGCTCTTGGATCTCTCTTCGCGTCCGTCCGCGCGCGTGCTCGGCCTCCTTCGTCACCTTGTCTTTGTCGCTGGCCGGCCGGTCCATGGATGCACGCACGTACGAGCTCCATGCGTGCGAGCCCCATGCGGCCACGCGACCGTGCCCTGCGCCGAGGAGGCGCGCTCCTCTGGTTACTATACTTGGCTGCGACTGCGACATTACCATCACTGTGATCGCGACGGTGAGCGTGAACCCAGCCGGCCGTGATTTGTCTGTGGCAACGGTTTTCATCCCGACGTACGGGGTATGATTCAGTTTCTAGGCTGCGACTCGGACTCGATGGAGATAACAACACGTTCAAGTTTGAACACCGATGGGTTACTTAATTCTACTCCTTTTTTTAGGTGCAGGTAGGTTGCTGCATGCGGGGGCGACCCCCACGTCGCCTCCCCCGGCGGCGGCGGGGGAACCCTAGCCGCGCGCCGCGGCCCCCTCCCCACCTCGTCCCACCTCCTCGCCGGGCCAAAATCACTATTCTGACTTTGTCCGAAAACTATGACACATTTTACAATCTGACCCTTTTCACAACGCCACAAACCGTGACGTTTCTCCTTCACATAAAAACGTCGAGCTAGCCAGCGTTTCTACCCCACATGGAAACGCCGAGCTAGCTCACGTTGCTGCCCAGGCCGAACTGGCATGGATCGCTGACGTGGTACGTTGGAAACGTCTGGCGTTTCCAGCTTGTCTACAAACGCCAAGGGGGCATGGCGTTTCTGGCCTTGATACAGTGGCCGCATGCAGCGGCGGGAGAGGCCTATGCCGGGCTGTAGAAAACAGTCTCACGCTGCACATGCATGCTTGCCGCCAGGAATCATTGAGCATTTCCTAGATCATGTTGTGAATAATGGTTACCTATTTTTACTTTACCACTACGTGCCATTGCATGCTCCTATTTTTTTTTTCACCAATACGTGCCATTGCATGCTCCTTTTTCTTTGCTTTGCATGCAACCCGTGCAAGCATGCATGTCTACCAACCTATAGCCTAGCCTGCAAGAAGTAGAGCAGCCGTGCAAGCATGCATGTCCACCAGCCTACAGCCTAGCCTACAAAGGCGCATTATTTGCAGCGTGAGCGTCGGACTGTTTTCCATCGCCCGACATAGGCCTCTGCCGCCGCTGTATCAAGGCCAGAAACGCCATGCCCTCTTGCGCTTGTAGACAAGTTAGAAACGCCAATGGTCCTGGCGTTTCCAGCATGCCACGTCAGCGAGCTACGCCAGCTCGGCCTGGGCAGCAACAACCCTAAGCCGATATACACCAGATACGCACGCGCGCACACGCCTATACGGTTTATACATACACCGTATTATACATCATCTAACACTCCCCCTCAATCACAACTATCTAAGTTGAGATTGCGTCTACAGACCTCCAGTTGCTGCAGTGATAGTGGTTTAGTAAAGCCATCTGTCACTTGATCACCAGTAGGAACAAAACGAATATTCAAAAGCTTGTTAGTCACTCTTTCACGAAAAAAATGATAATCAATCTCAATGTGCTTCGTCCTAGCATGAAAAATAGGATTGGCAGAAAGATAGGTAGCACCAAGATTGTCACACCAAAGAGAAGCTGCAGATGAGTGACGAATACCCAACTCTGTTAATAAATTCTGGACCCAAATAATCTCAGCAGTAGCATTTGCTAAGGCCTCGTACTCAGCTTCTGTACTTGACCTAGACACAGTAGCTTGCTTACGTGCACTCCAAGAAATCAAATTACCACCAAAGAACACCGCAAAGCCTCCAGTGGATCACTGATCATCCGGACAACCTGCCCAATCTGCATCTAAAAAAGTACTGACAAGTGTAGAGTCTGACTTACTAAGTTTGAGGCCATGACTCTTGGTTGCATGAAGATACCGAAGAATTCTTTTTACTGCTGTCCAATGAGTACTAGTAGGTGCATGAAGACACTGACAAACTTTGTTGACTAAAAAATAGATATCTAATCTGGTTAAAGTCAAATACTGCAAAGCTCCTACAACACTCCTGTACCTGGTGGAGTCCTCGGCTCCAAGCACCTCACCATCATGAAGAGACAATTTTTCTGAAGTAGACAAAGGAGTTGAAGAAGGTTTGCAACCTTTCATGCCCACTCTCTCAAGGATATCTTGCACATATTTCTCTTGAGACAAAATAATTCCACTAGCTACATTCTTTACCTCAATTCCAAGAAAGAAGTGAAGACTGCCGAAATCCTTGAGCGCAAAATCCATGCGCAGATCCTTAAGAAGAGCTTCAACTGCTCTAGAGGAGGAACTGGTGAAAATAATATCATCAGCATAAATAAGCATAAAAATGGTTACTCCATGCCGATGATAAAAGAATAACGAGGTGTCTCCCTTGGAAGCAGCAAAACCAAGAGACTGTAACTTGGAGTACAGACGATAATACCAAGCTCTGGGTGCTTGTTTCAAACCATAGATTGCTCTATCAAGCTTGCAGACATGTCATGGTAAAGTTGAACTTTCATACCAGGAGGCTGCCTCATAAAAACCTCTTCTTCCAGAACACCGTGTAAGAACGCGTTCTTTACATCTAGTTGTCGCATGCACCAATTTTTAGATATTGCAACTGAAAGAATTAATGTGATAGTAGAAGCTTTTACCACAGGACTAAAGGTATCCTCATAATCAATTCCGTACCTTTGCTTGAAACCTTTGTCCACTAGACGTGCCTTATATCTGTCAATCGTGCCATCAGATTTCCGCTTTACCTTGTACACCCATTTGCAATCAATCACGTTTCTCCCCCTGACTAGTGGAACCAAGCGCCATGTTTTGTTCTCTACGAGAGCTGAAAATTCCTCATCCATCGCCTGTTTCCACTTGGGATCACCAAGAGCGTCCTGCAGGTTCTTTGGTTCACCTGTGGCACAAAAGGAACCCCATCGAACACAACCATCTTTATAAACCTTGTGTTTGGCAATGCCACTTTGTGACCGGGTGTGTGAGCGGGCAGGAGGAGGTGGAGCTGGTCAAACTTGATGTATTTGGAGGCAGTTTTGGGTAGAAGACACAACAGAATCATCAGATGCAGCCGTAGAAGATCCCGAATCTACCTCCTGCAGAGAACCAGGAGGATCCAATGCGGCAGCCGATGCCGAACTGCAACTTGGAAGTTTCGGCGTGAGCATAGGACTTGAGGGATACCACGCCGCACCGGAGTCCGCACGCCCCGCCTTGCTGTCGCCACGTGGGCCTCGCCCAACCGGCCCACCAAGAGACAGCGCGCCAGCCCAACCTGTCGACGCGGATCCCGGCGGGGATTCGCCTGCCCCACCTGTCGACGCAGATCCCGTGGCGGATTCGCCTGCGGCTGGCAGTTCCGGGGTGAGCACGGGACTTGAGGGAGACCATGCCGCACCGGAGTCCGCGCTCCTCGCCTTGCTGTCGCCACGTGGGCCTTGCCCAGCCGGCCCACCAGGAGACCGCGCGCCACCAGGAGACCGCGCGCCAGCCCACGTGGGGGACAGCGCGTCGGTGCGCCCGCCTGGCCCACCTGTCGACGCGGATCCCGGCGGGGATTCGCCTACCCCACCTGTCGACGCAGATCCCGTGGCGGATTTGCCTGCGGCCGCTGATCCCAAGGGCGTCCGCGGATCTTCAGTGGCTGCAACGGAGCTTCCTGTGTACTGCATAAAATCATGCGAGTTTTCGCCAAAATCTTCAGTATTTGGCTGCCCTGTTTCCTGCACACTTTCAGCTGGGTTATTGGCATTAGACATGGACATATGGTCATCAGCAAAATCAACCCCCCCTTGAACAAAACTAGGAGACAGTAAGAGATGGGAAGGCAAAAGGAGCAATTCTTTGCGAAGTTGAGCACCGGCATTGGAGTGGAGACTAGTGAAGGGAAAAACTTGCTCGTCAAAAATTACATCACGAGAGACATAGACACAACCAGATGAAATATCGAGACACTTGTAGCCTTTGTGAAGGGTACTGTACCCCAAGAAAGCACATTGCTTGGACCTAAACTCAAGTTTATGCTTGTTGAAAGGACGCAAATTCGGCGAGACGGCACAACCAAAAATGCGAAGAAAAGAATAGTTGGGTTTAGTGCCAAAAAGTTGTTCGAGTGGAGTTTGGTTCTTAATGACTCTACTGGGAATACGATTAATAAGATAGACCGCAGTGAGGAACGCTTCGTCCCAAAATTTTAGCGGCATAAAAGAATGAGCAAGTAGAGAGAGACCAACTTCCACGATGTGTCTATGTCTCCGCTCTGCGGAACCGTTCTATTGATGAGCATGGGGGCATGAAATGTGATGCGTGATGCCAATGCGTTCAAAAAAGGAGCTCAACCGTTGGTATTCCCCACCCCAATCGGTTTGCATAGCAACGATCTTACGATCAAATAGGCATTCAACATGAGCTTGAAACAGACGAAATTTCTCAAAGACATCAGATTTATTTTTGAGCAAATATATCCAACTAAACTTGCTAAAATCATCAATAAAGCTGACATAATATTTCTATCTTCCTACAAAGACGGGTCCAGGACCCCAAACGTCTGAAAAAATAAGCTCTAAAGGAGCTGTGGATTCGCTAGTTGAACCGGAATAGGGTAACTGATGGCTATTGGCCATCTGACATGCATCACACACTAAGAGATGATCTTGCTTATTTGAAACGGGAAGATTGAAGTCGCGAAGGATCTTCTGAACTACCGGAAGAGCAGGATGCCCTAGACATTTGTTCCACCGAGATGTGGATGGTTTGATAGCACCAAGCACTTGACGATGAGGGGCACTCTGTCGTCCAGTCACGGGGAACAAGCCCCATCTAGTCCTGTTTTGAAGAATTGTTCTCCGGGTAGCCTAATCCTTGACAAGAAAGAATTCTGGGTGAAGTTCGATAAACACATCATTATCTTGCATAAGATTATAGGCAGAAAGGAGACTTTGATCAGCACTAGGAGCATGAAGAATATTGTTTAAGTTCAAGGAACCAGAGGGAGTAGATAATACTGAATGACCGATATATGCAATATCCATACCTTGACCGCTAGCCGTGTGGATTTGGTCGGTGCCGGTGTAGCAATCGCGAACAGCAAGTTTCTCCAACTAGCTAGTAACATGATCAGTGGCGCCGGTATCAAGGTACCAGTTGGTATCCACGCCGTAGGAGTGAGCAGAGTTGGCCGAGCGGGATTTGCCACCACCGCCACCGCGCCCACCACCACCGCGTCCGCCGCCACCGCCGCCGCCTGCGGGATTGCGCACGATGTTGTTGTAGCTTTTGTCTAACCGCTTCCTGTAGCGCCACGCACCGTGGCCGTCCTCCTTGCAGATTTGGCAGCGCTCGCGGTCACCGCAATCACCACCCGGTTGGCGCGGTGCACCACCGCCGCCACCGTTGCCCGAGTTGTCGAAGTGGTTGTTGATGTTGTAGCCACTGCGTCGCCACCCTGACCGCTACGTCCGCCGCCGTAGCCACCGCGACCACCTTTCGCAGCGAGGTTGGCGGAGTGGTGAGCAGTGTAGGCGGCGTTCTGGGTAGCGATCCAGGCTTTCGCAGAGAGCAGAAGCAAAAACAGTTCGCTGAGGCCGATCGGTTGATCGGTGACAGCGCGCGTGGAGATGGCGGTGACGAACCCGTTGTAGTCAGGCCCATGCATGAGACCCTCCAAGATGTGCGACACGACATCATCTTCATCGAGGGGTTTCCTTGCAGCAGCGAGCTCGTCCGCTAGCCCCTTCATCTTGGTGAAGTAAGCAGCAGCAGAGAGGTCGCCCTTGCGAGCGTTTCCGATCACCGATCGGAGCTGGATCTGGCGCGCCCTGGACTGCGCAGAGAAGCTCTCGACCAGGGCTTGCCAGACGCCCGCGGCTGTGGTGTGGTTGGAGACCTGCATCAGAACCTCGCGGGACAAGGAGGCAAGCAAAAAGGTGAGCACCTGTTGATCTTGGGTGACCCAGATTGCATGCTCTGGGTTCGGCGTGGAGGTGGTCTCCTTCTTCCCGGCGGTTTCCTTCTTGGTGACAATGACAGCAACAGGTTCCTTGATCGAGCCATCGAGGTAACCCATCATCGTCGCAGCCCTGACGTGCGGGAGGACATGCGCCTTCCACACTAGGAAGTTTTCATGAGTAAGTTTTTCCGTGATGGTGTGACCGAGGGAGGTGAGAGAGGGCGTGGCCATGGCGAGGGAGGAGGAGGAGGAAGACATAACCTAGATGTATTGGAAGTACTAGGCTTTGAATACCATGTAAACGAGGCTGGAAGCGCATGCGTTAGCAGGGGCACGGTGCGTGTTAATATAGGCACAAGATATAAGGGTCGGTTAGGGTTTGGATTGGCCTCCAAGTGAGGATCAGGATCTGGCCGAATCACAACAACCCTAAGCCGATATACACCAGATACGCATACATAGATGCCTATACAGTTTATACATACACTGTATTATACATCATCTAACAGAATGCAGCTGGGAGCTCTAGGCCACCAGCACTTGCATATGGTAGCACCTGCTTTCGTACGTGCCAATTACAAAATCGCTACTTCCTCCGTTTTAAAATAGATGACCCAACTTTATACTAACTTTGTACTAAAGTTAGTATAAAGTTAGGTCATCTATTTTGGAACGGAAGGAGTACTTGGTATCTCATACTTCCTCTGTTTCTAAATATTTGTCTTTTTACAGATTTTAAATGGACTACCATATACGGATGTATATAGACATATTTTAGAGTGTAGATTCACTCATTTTGCTTCGTATATAGTCATTTATTGAAATCTCTAGAAAAACAAATATTTAGGAACAAAGGGAGTACAATACATTACTTCCATTTAGAATCTCTGTTTCGACAAAAAAAATTGCATTTGAAATCATACAAATTCCAGCTAGCTATGCAGTGTTGCTATCTCCAACTGATCGCAGAATCACCGAAATCCGAATGCGCTGACTTAGTTGGATATGTACAGGTGAGGTGGCGGTTAGGTTAATTAGCTGTTAGCTGCGCACGCACGTGTGCATGGCCATTGCCACGAGGTTTCTCTGCTCTCTCGGCCGGGACAGACAGGAGGAGACAGCCACAGCTCACACCTCAACAGAGCCTGCCGCCGCATCTTATTCCGTCTGATTGAACTTCTGGACGGTGAATCGACCGTGCAACTACTTAAACAACTTATATGATCCACCATCCTTCCTAAGCACGAGCCGGGTACAGAATCAGCGATTGGATTATGCCACTGATTTCGAGACACCGCTGTATGTATACTAGGTCAACGTTCGTACGTATGATATGTGGACGAGGTGATCTCTGGCTCGAACTAAGACAGCTGCTTGTAATCATGCTCTTTTTGTTGCTTGGAATTCCTTCGGTTCATTATTCATAATATGCTCCGTGCTGAACCGAAGGGACACCACAGCTAAGAGATGCCCATGGGGGTCGGTGGACTAACTGAGCTCGATGGCCATGGCCACTTGACTGCTAACGTACATGTGACCGCTGGTTGAGAGGCAGCACGCACGGAGCAACATACTCCCTCCGTTCGGAATTACTTGTCACAGAAATAGAAGTATCTAGACGTATTTCAGTTATAGATACATCCATTTTTATCCACTTTTGAGACAAGTAATTTGGAAGAGAGGGAGTACGTGTCATTTCTGGAGATTCTGCGTGTCGGGGCTCCTACTTGCCCATGCACAGCTAAGATTAGAGATCCGTCCCCTCCAATTATAAACCACTCCTTCTACTCAAGAAAAAGAAAATTTATGAACCACTCCTTTCTGAAAACACACACTAAAGAACCAGTGTTAGATTTTTGGTCATCTCGCGTGAACGCTGTTTGAACCGTTAGATCAATAGCACGAATCACGAAGTTGCCAGCATGGCGTTGTCCTCGGCCGAACGTTTGCTCAGGTAGAATATCATGTGTTCTCGCACCTTATACGCTATGGTGATACGAGCTTCTGGAAGCCGTTAGGTCTGAGATTCAATAGCTCCCTAGGTGGTTGTTTGGATAGCGAGTAATAATAAGATCATCTGAGGGTTCCTTTGGTGTGGCAAGAAGGAGGCAAGGGGAGGCAACTACTCGGCCGCGTGGCCGGCGATGTGCGCGCCCAAGTGGGCTGGCGGACTCGGAGTTCCAAACCTGTGGTGGATGAGTATAGCTATGCAGGCGCGGTGGCCATGGCTACAGCGAGCTGGGGAGGACAGGTGCTGGCAGGAGTTCAAGATCACGGTGCCTAAGGAGTCCATGCAGTTGTTCATGGCGGCGTCCGGAGTGCAACTTGGAAACATGTGTAATGCCCTCTTATGGGAGGATCGGTGGCTGGATGGATATAGGATCCAGGAGTGGTCGCCACTGGTATGCACCACTGTGCCGGCCAGGGTTCGGCGGGCACGGACGGTGGCCGAGGCCCTTGAAGACAACACATGGGCACGGGACATTGGGCCTGACCTGGAGTTGGGAACCATCCGGGAATACCTTCGGGTGTGGTCGAGGATCAGTGCACTCAGGCTCCAGCAGTCCCGCCCCGATGTGGTCACTTGGTCCTCGGAGCGAGGCGGGATCTTCTCAGTCAGATCGGCATATGCGGCTAGGTTCGTCGGGCGGAAGGTCGCCCCTACCAAGGACTTCTCGTGGAAAACTAGGGCTCCTTGCGATGTCGTTTGTTCTCGTGGCTTGCCCTTCGCAACAGGTGATGGACGTCTGACAGATTAGCCAGGAGGGGACTACCGCGCTAGGACTCGTGCCCATTCTGGGACCAGGAAGAAGAAACGATAAACCATTTGCTGCTTACATGTGCTTTTTCCAGAGAGGTTTGGTCGTACATTTGCCGGACACTTGATGAGCCGACATGGGCATCTAGCTTGGTGGACGTGCTAACCCATTGGTGCCAGAGTGGGGCCAAGCAGGTTCTAAGCATCAGGACCACTCAAGCGAGCACGACCACACAATTATCGTTGCCGACTAGCAGCTTGCCATGACTGCCATAACATCCTGATCATAAGTCGAACTAATTAACTGCGCTCCTAGCTCGCCCGTCGCGCCGCCGGCCACTCCGGCCACGACGCCCACCCCCAAGCCCGCCGGCCACCGCTTTGTTGAAAATATGCCCTAGAGGCAATAATAAAATGGTTATTATTATATTTTTTTGTTCATGATAATTGTCTATTGTTCATGCTATAATTGTGTTATCCGGAAATCGTAATACATGTGTGAATACATAGACCACAACATGTCCCTAGTGAGCCTCTAGTTGACTAGCTCGTTGATCAATAGATGGTTACGGTTTCCTGACCATGGACATTGGATGTCATTGATAACGGGATCACATCATTAGGAGAATGATGTGATGGACAAGACCCAATCCTAAGCATAGCACTAGATCGTGTAGTTCATTTGCTAAAGCTTTTCTAATGTTAAGTATCATTTCCTTAGACCATGAGATCGTGCAACTCCCGGATGCCGTAGGAATGCTTTGGGTGTACCAAACGTCACAACGTAACTGGGTGGCTATAAAGGTGCACTACAGGTATCTCCGAAAGTGTCTGTTGGGTTGGCTCGGATCGAGACTGGGATTTGTCACTCCGTATAACGGAGAGATATCTCTGGGCCCACTCGGTAATGCATCATCATAATGAGCTCAATGTGACCAAGTAGTTGGTCACGGGATCATGCATTACGGAACGAGTAAAGTGACTTGCCGATAACGAGATTGAACGAGGTATTGGGATACCGACAATCGAATCTCGGGCAAGTAACGTACCGATTGACAAAGGGAATTGTATACGGGATTGCTTGAATCCTCGACATCGTGGTTCATCCGATGAGATCATCGTGGAACGTGTGGGATCCAACATGGGTATCCAGATCCCGCTGTTGGTTATTGGCTAGAGAGGTGTCTCGGTCATGTCTGCATGATTCCCGAACCCGTAGGGTCTACACACTTAAGGTTCGATGACGCTAGGGTTATAAGGAAGGTTTGTATGTAATTACCGAATGTTGTTCGGAGTCCCGGATGAGATCCCGGACGTCACGAGGAGTTCCGGAATGGTCCGGAGACGAAGATTTATATATGGGAAGTCCTTATTCGGTTGCCGGAAGTGTTCGGGGGTCTATCGGTATTGTACCGGGACCACCGAAAGGGTTCCGGAGGTCCACCGGGAGGGTCCACCTGCCCCGGAGGGCCCTATGGGCTGAATATAGAGGGGAACCAGCCCCTAGGTGGGCTGGGCGCCAAACCCCCCTAGGGCCCATGCGCCTAGGGTTGGGGGGAAACCCTGGAGGGGGCGCCCCCCTTGGCTTGGGGGGCAAGCCTCCCCCCCTTGGCCGCCGCCCCCCCTCTAGATCCATCTGGAGGGGGCCGGCCCCCTCTCCCTTGCCCCTATAAATAGAGGGGGGGTGGGAGGGCAGCAGCACCACATCCAAGGCGCAGCCCCTCCCCTCCTCAACACCTCTCCTCCTCCGCGTGAGCTTGGCGAAGCCCTGCCGGAGAACTGCCACTCCACCACCACCACGCCGTCGTGCTGCTGTTGGAGCCTTCTTCCTCAAACTCTCCCTCCTCCTTGCTGGATCAAGGCGCGGGAGACGTCACCGGGCTGCACGTGTGTTGAACGCGAAGGCACCGTTGTTCGGTGCTTGGATCGGATTCTGCCGCGGTCTGAATCGCTACGTGTACGACTCCTCCAACCGCGTTCTTGCAACGCTTCCGCATCGCGATCTTCAAAGGTATGAAGATGCACTCCCCTCTCGTTGCGTAGAAATTTTTTGATTTCTACAACAATCCCCAATAGTGGCATCATGAGCTAGGTCTATGTGTAGTTTCTATGCACGAGTAGAACACAAGTTGTTGTGGGCGTCGATTTTGTCAATTTACTTGCCGTTACTAGTCTTATCTTGATTCGGCGGCATCGTGGGATGAAGCGGCCCGGACCGATCTTACACGTACGCTTACGTGAGACAGGTTCCACCGACTGACATGCACTAGTTGCATAAGGTGGCTAGCGGGTGTCTGTCTCTCCCACTTTAGTCGGATCGGATTCGATGAAAAGGGTCCTTATGAAGGGTAAATAGAAATTGGCATATCACGTTGTGGTTTTGGCGTAGGTAAGAAACGTTCTTGCTAGAAACCTATAGCAGCCACGTAAAAACTTGCAACAACAATTAGAGGACGTCTAACTTGTTCTTGCAGCATATGCCGTGTGATGTGATATGGCCAGAAGGATGTGATGAATGATATATGTGATGTATGAGATTGATCATGTTCTTGTAATAGGAATCACGACTTGCATGTTGATGAGTATGACAACCGGCAGGAGCCATAGGAGTTGTCTTAATTTATTGTATGACCTGTGTGTCAATGAAAACGCCATGTAATTACTTTACTTTATTGCTAACCGTTAGCCATAGTAGTAGAAGTAACAGTTGCCGAGACAACTTCATGAAGACACGATGATGGAGATCATGGTGTCATGCCGGTGACGATGATGATCATGGCGCCCCGAAGATGGAGATCAAAAGGAGCGAAATGATATTGGCCATATCATGTCACTATTTGATTGCATGTGATGTTTATCATGTTTTTACATCTTATTTACTTAGAACGACGGTAGCTTAAATAAGATGATCCCTCGCTAAAATTTCAAGAAAGTGTTCCCCCTAACTTTGCACCTTGGTGATGCGTAGAAATTTTTAATTTCTGCAACGACCCCCAACACGCTTCAGTGTCGGCGCCCACCCCATGGCCACGCCCCTTGCCTCCGACCGCACCCGCTCGCAGCGCTGGCTCGACTCCAGCTAAGGATGGCAATGGGTAGGGTATGGGCAGGGTAGAGCAATACCATACCCATACCCGTATAGTTGGTGGGTACAAAATTCTACCCATACCCGTACCCATGGGTATGAAACTTTACCCATACCCATACCCGACGGGTACCCGTACCCATTGGGTACCCAGCGGGTAGAACAAATAGCACATGAGTTGTTCGCATTTTTACGCTCATTGATTGCACATTTGACAAAAAAACAATTATGTCAACTCAATAACTGGTAGATGAGTACAACATACTCATAAGTCAATAGGAGTAGACAAGCCACATGACAAATTAATGATTAATTAACGACAACTTAACATTAGTTTACAAGCGGGCAGGGTATGGGTATACCAGCGGGTACAAGGTTATACCCGTACCCTACCCATGACTTAGCGGGTAGGATATGGGTATTACCCATGGGTATAAAATTGTGCCCATACCCGGCCCATGCGGGTACGGTGCCCGCGGGTACCCGTACCCGTGGGTAAAATTGCCATCCTTAACTCCAGCCCCTCCTCTGCTGGATCTGCTCCGCTCTCCTACCGCCAGGTGCTCGCATCCTCCCCCGCCGTCCGGAGCCTGCTCTAGACACCCGTGCCGCCCGCCCCCCGACCTCCTCGCCGCTGGCCATCTTGGGCCTGCCGGCCGCTGTGCACCTCTGTTCCGAGGTCCGCCGGGTGGGCCGGGGCGACGAAGCCGCTCCCGAAGAGGGGTGGGAAGTCACCTCTGGCCATCGACGCCCCCTGGCACCGCCACCCCCTCGGTGTGCCCCTCCGCCTGCCAGCCGCCCGGCCCCGCCCTCGCCGCCGGATGAGTGCCCGCGCTGCCTCCGTCGTGGGCATCCTTGTTCTGAGTGCCGGCGGGAGGTGTGCTGCCGCCGCTGCCGCTTCCCTGGCCACGTGGCCCGTTTCTGCACCGCATCCCGCCCAAGGTCGGCGTCTCCCGCATCCAAGCAGCCTCGCGTGTCTTCCCCTGGTCAGGGATCGTCGGCTTCGAGTGTGGCTGGGCCCACCCGACCCGCGTCCTCCGGGCCGGTGGCCTCGCTTTCTCCCTCGTCCTCCCCGTGTGTGCCGTCCTTCCCCGCGCATTCGCCTTCGCCTCTGCTGCCCAGTTGCGCCTCGTCATCACGCGAGGTCTCCCCCCTCTCCGGCCACCCCTCCCTCCGCCTTGTCGCTGCGGTGTGTTACCTTCCCCGCACGGCGCGAGTCATTGCCGCCGAGCTTGCTCTAGAGCGCGCCCTCATCGCCACGGTTGCTGGCAATCACTCCGGCGTCGGCGTTGATGACATCTCTGCTCTCCTGCTTGACAAGTTCGGCCTCGGCCCCGAAGACTTCTCTGTCCACCCCCGCCCGCCCTGAAGGAAATATGCCCTAGAGGCAATAATAAAGTTGTTATTTATATTTCCTTATATCATGATAAATGTTTATTATTGATGCTAGAATTGTATTAAACAGAAACTTGATACATGTGTGAATACATAGAAAAAACAGAGCGTCCCTAGCATGCCTCTACTTGACTAGCTCGTTAATCAAAGATGGTTAAGTTTCCTAGCCATAGACATGTGTTGTCATTTGATGAACGGGATCACATCATTAGAGAATGATGTGATGGACAAGACCCATCCGTTAGCTTAGCATAATGATCGTTTAGTCTTATTGCTATTGCTTTCTTCATGACTTATACATGTTCCTCTGACTATGAGATTATGCAACTCCCAAATACCGGAGGAACACCTTGTGTGCTATCAAACGTCACAACGTAACCGGGTGATTATAAAGATGCTCTACAGGTGTCTTCGATGGTGTTTGTTGAGTTGGCATAGATCGAGATTAGGATTTGTCACTTCGAGTATCGGAGAGGTATCTCTGGGCCCTCTCGGTAATGCACATCACTATAAGCCTTGCAAGCAATGTGACTAATGAGTTAGTTACGGGATGATGCATTACGGAACGAGTAAAGAGACTTGCCGGTAACGAGATTGAACTAGGTATGATGATACCGACGATCGAATCTCGGGCAAGTAACATACCGATGACAGAGGGAACAACGTATGTTGTTATGTGGTTTGACCGATAAAGATCTTCGTAGAATAGGTAGGAGCCCATATGAGCATCCAGTTTCCACTATTGGTTATTGACCGGAGATGTGTCTCGGTCATGTCTACATAGTTCTCGAACCCGTAGGGTCCGCACGCTTAGCGTTCGATGACGATTTGTATTATGAGTTTATGTGATTTGATGTATCGAAGGTTGTTCGCAGTTCCGGATGTGATCATGGACATGATGAGGAGTCTCAAAATGGTCGAGACATAAATATTGATATATTGGACCATGTTATTCGGACACCGGAAGTGTTCCGGATAGTTTCGGATTAAACCGAAGTGCCAGAGGGTTACCGGAACCCCCCTCCCCGGAAGTTATGGGCCTTCGTGGGCCTTAGGGGAGAGAGAGGGCCGCATCCAAGAGGTGCCCCCCCCCCAAGGGGAGTCCGAATAGGACTAGGGGAGGGGGGCGCGGCCCCTCTTTCCCTCTCCCTCTCCCTCTCCCTCTCCTTCCTTCTTCTCCTAGTTGGACTAGGAAAGGGGGGAACCTATTCCTACTTGGAGTATGATTCCCCCCCTTGGGCGCGCCCCTTGTGGCTGGCCGGCCTCCTCCTCCCCTCCTTTATATACGGGGGAGGGGGGCACCCCATAGATACACAAGTTGATCTTTAGCCGTGTGCGGTGCCCCCCTC
This sequence comes from Triticum aestivum, assembly GCF_018294505.1. Taxonomy (NCBI): domain Eukaryota; kingdom Viridiplantae; phylum Streptophyta; class Magnoliopsida; order Poales; family Poaceae; genus Triticum; species Triticum aestivum. Next base: position 73,031,348 of record NC_057805.1, read on the forward strand.
CATAGTTTTACACCTCGGTCATTTCGTCGTAGTGCTTAGGCGAAGCCCTGCGCCAGTAACTTCATCATCACCGTCACCACGCCATCGTGCTGATGGAACTCTTCCTCGGCCTCAGCTAGATCTAGAGTTCGAGGGACATCATCGAGCTGAACGTGTGCAGATCGCGGAGGTGTCGTGCGTTCGGTACTTGATCGGTTGGATCACGAAGACATTCGACTACATCAACCGCGTTACTAAACTCTTCTGCTTTCGGTCTACAAGGATACGTGGACACACTCTGCCCGCTTGTTGCTATGATTCTCCTAGATAGATCTTGCGTGATCGTACGATTTTTTTTGAAATACTACATTCCCCAACTGTGGCATTCGAGCCAGGTCTATGTGTAGATGTTAGATGCACGAGTAGAACACAAAGAGTTGTGGGCGATAATAGTCATATTGCTTACCAGCATGTCATACTTTAATTCGGTGGTATTGTTCGATGAAGCGGCCCGGACCGACATTACATTACCGCGTTCATGAGACTGGTTCTACCGCCGTGCTTTGCACACAGGTGGCTAGTGGGTGTCTGTTTCTCCAACTTTAGTTGAATCGAGTGTGACTATGCCCGATCCTTGTTGAAGGTTAAAACAGCACACTTGACGAAAAATCGTTGTGGTTTTGATGCGTAGGTAAGAACGGTTCTTGCTAAGCTCGTACCAGCCACGTAAAACTTGGAACAACAAAGTAGAGGACGTCTAACTTGTTTTTGCAGGGCTTGTTGTGATGTGATATGGTCAAGATGTGATGATATATAATTTGTTGTATGAGATGATCATGTTTTGTAACAGTTATCGGCAATTGGCAAGATCCATATGGTTGTCGCTTTATTGTATGAAATGCAATCGCCATGTAATTGCTTTAGTTTATCACTAAGCGGTAGCGATAGTCATAGAAGCAATAGTTGGCGAGACGACAACGATACTTCGATGGAGATCAAGGTGTCAAGCCGGTGACGATGGTGATCATGACGGTGCTTTGGAGATGGAGATCAAAGGCGCAAGATGATGATGGCCATGTCATATCACTTATTTGATTGCATGTGATGTTTATCCTTTATGCATCTTATTTTGCTTAGTACGGCGGTAGCATTATAAGATGATCCCTTACTAAAATTTCAAGGTACAAGTGTTCTCCCTGAGTATGCATCATTGCGACAGTTCTTCGTGTTGAGACAGCACGTGATGATCGGGTGTGATAAGCTCTACGTTCACATACAACGGGTGCAAGCCAGTTTTGTACACGCAGAATACTCGGGTTAAACTTGACGAGCCTAGCATATGCAGTGCCTCGGAACACTGAGACCGAAAGGTCGAGCATGAATCATATAGTAGATATGATCAAAATAGTGATGTTCACCATTGAAAGCTACTCCATCTCACGTGATGATCGGACATGGTTTAGTTGATATGGATCACGTGATCATTTAGATGACTAGAGGGATGTCTATCTAAGTGGGAGTTCTTAAGTAATATGATTAATTGAACTTTAATTTATCATGAACTTAGTCCTCATAGTATTTGCATAACTATGTTGTAGATCAATAGCTCGCGATGTAGCTCCCCATTTATTTTTGATATGTTCCTAGAGAAAAATAAGCTGAATGATGATAGTAGCAATGATGCGGACTTGGTCTGTGATCTGAGGATTATCCTCATTGCTGCACAGAAGAATTATGCCCTTGATGCACCGCTAGGTGACAGACCTATTGCAGGAGTAGATGCAGACGTTATGAATGTTTGACAAGCTCGATATGATGACTACTTGATAGTTTAGTGCATCATGCTTTACGGCTTAGAACCGGCACTTCCAAAATGTTTTGAAAGACATGGAGCATATGAGATGTTCCAAGAATTGAAATTGGTATTTCAGACTCATGCCCGTGTTAATAGGTATGAGACCTCTGACAAAGTACTTTGCCTACAAGATGGAGGAGAATAGCTCAGCTAGTGAGCATGTGCTCAGAATGTCTGAGTACTACAATCACTTGAATCAAGTGGGAGTTAATCTTCCAGATAAGATAGTGATTGACAGAATTCTCTAGTCACTATCACCGAGTTACTAGAACTTCATGATGAACTATAATATGCAAGGGATAACGAAAACAATTCCCAAGCTCTTCGCGATGCTGAAATCGGCGAAGGTAGAAATCAAGAAAAAGCATCAAGTGTTGATGGTTGACAAGACCACTAGTTTCAAGTAAAAGGGCAAGGGAAAGAAAGGGAACTTCAAGAAGATTGGCAAGCAAGTTGCCACTCCCATGAAGAAGCCCAAAGCTAGACCTAAGCCTCTGTTGGAAATATGCCCTAGAGGCAATAATAAAGTGGTTATTATTATATTTCCTTGTTCATGATAATTGTCTATTGTTCATGCTATAATTGTGTTATCCGGAAATCGTAATACATGTGTGAATACATAGAACACAACATGTCCCTAGTGAGCCTCTAGTTGACTAGCTCGTTGATCAATAGATGGTTACGGTTTCCTGACCACGGACATTGGATGTCGTTGATAACGGGATCACATCATTAGGAGAATGATGTGATGGACAAGACCCAATCCTAAGCATAGCACAAGATCGTGTAGTTCGTTTGCTAACGCTTTTCTAATGTCAAGTATCTTTTCCTTAGACCATGAGATTTTGCAACTCCCGGATACTGTAGGAATGCTTTGGGTGTGCCAAACGTCACAACGTAACTGGGTAGCTATAAAGGTGCACTTCGGGTATCTGTGAAAGTGTCTGTTGGGTTGGCATGAATCGAGACTGGGATTTGTCACTCCGTGTGACGAAGAGGTATCTCTAGACCCACTCGGTAGGACATCATCATAATGATCTCAATGTGACCAAGGAGTTGATCATGGGATGATGTGTTATGAACGAGTAAAGAGACTTGCCAGTAACGAGATTGAACAATGTATAGGGATACCGACGATCGGATCTCGGGCAAGTATCATACCGGTAGACAAAGGGAATTGTGTACGGGATTGATTGAATCCCCGACATCGTGGTTCATCCGATGAGATCATCGTGGAACATGTAGGAACCAATATGGGTATCCAGATCCTGCTATTGGTTATTGGCCGGAGAGGTGTCTCGGTCATGTCTACATGGTTCCCGAACATGTAGGGTCTACACACTTAAGGTTCGGTGACGCTAGAGTTGTTATGGGAAATAGTATGTGGTTACCGAATGTTGTTCGGAGTCCCGAATGAGATCCCGGACGTCACGAGGAGTTCCGAAATGGTCCGGAGGTGAAGATTTATATATGGGAAGTCATCATACGGTCACCGAAAGTATTCGGGGGTTTGCCGGTATTGTACCGGGACCACCGAAGGGGTTTCGGGGGTCCACCGGGCGGGTCCACCTGCCCCGGAGGGCCCTATGGGCTGTATGTGGAAGGGAACCAGCCCCTAAGTGGGCTGGGCGCCATCCCCCCTAGGGACCATGCGCCTATGGTTGGGGGGCTAAGGGGGGTGCCCCCTTGGCTTGGGGGGCAAGCCCCCTCCCCTTGGCCGCCCCCCCCCCTCTGGATCTCATCTAGAGGGGCCGGCCCCCTTCCCCCTTTGCCCTATAAATAGAGGGGAGGAGGGAGGGCAGCAGCACCTCATCCAAGGCGCAGCCCTCCCCCTCTCCAACACCCCCTCCTCCTCCGTTGAGCTTGGCGAAGCCCTGCCGGAGAACTGCAAGCTCCACCACCACGCCGTCATGCTGCCGGAGTTCTTCCCCAACTTCTCCTTCCCCCTTGCTAGATCAAGAAGGAGGAGACGTCCCCGTGCTGCACGTGTGTTGAATGCGGAGGCACCGTTGTTCGGCGCTTAGATCAGAATCAACCACGATCTGAATCGCTGCGAGTACGACTCCTTCATCCGCGTTCTTGTAACGCTTCCGCATCGCGATCTTCAAGGGTATGAAGATGTACTCCCCTCTCTCTCGTTGCTAGTCTCTCCATAGATTGATCTTGGTGATGCGTAGAAAAGTTTTGATTTCTACAACGGTCCCCAACAGTGGCATCATGAGCTAGGTCTATGCGTAGTTTCTATGCACGAGTAGAACACAACTTGTTGTGGGCGTCGATTTTGTCAATTTACTTGCCGTTACTAGTCTTATCTTGATTCGGCGGCATCGTGGGATGAAGCGGCCCGGACCGACCTTACACGTACGCTTACGTGAGACAGGTTCCACAGACTGACATGCACTAGTTGCATAAGGTGGCTAGCGGGTGTGTGTCTCTCCCACTTTAGTCGGATCGGATTCGATGAAAAGGGTCCTTATGAAGGGTAAATAGAGATTGGCATATCATGTTGTGGTTTTGGCGTAGGTAAGAAACGTTCTTGCTAGAAACCTATAGCAGCCACGTAAAAATTTGCAACAACAATTAAAGGACGTCTAACTTGTTTTTGCAGCAAGTGTCATGTGATGTGATATGGCCAGAAGGATGTGATGAATGATATATGTGATGTATGACTTTGATCATGTTCTTGTAATAGGAATCACGACTTGCATGTCGATGAGTATGACAACCGGCAGGAGCCATAGGAGTTGTCTTAATTTATTTATGCCATGCGTGTCAACTGGAACGTCATGTAATTACTTTACTTTATTGTTAACCGTTAGCCATAGTAGTAAAAGTAACAGTTGGCGAGACAACTTCATGAAGACACGATGATGGAGATCATGGTGTCATGCCGGTGACGATAATGATCATGGCGCCCCGAAGATGGAGATCAAAAGGAGCGAAATGATATTGGCCATATCATGTCACTATTTGATTGCATGTGATGTTTATCATGTTTTTACATCTTATTTGCTTAGAACGACGGTAGCATAAATAAGATGATCCCTCGCTAAAATTTCAAGGAAGTGTTACCCCTAACTTTGTACCGTTGCGAAGGTTCGTTGTTTCGAAGCACCACGTGATGATCGGGTGTGATAGATTCTAACGTTCGAATACAACGGGTGTAAGCCAGATTTACACATGCAAAACACTTAGGTTGACTTGACGAGCCTAGCATGTACAGACATGGCCTCGGAACACGAGAGACCGAAAGGTCGAACATGAGTCGTACAGTAGATACGATCAACATGGAGATGTTCACCGATGATGACTAGTCCGTCTCACGTGATGATCGGACACGGCCTAGTTGACTCGGATCATGTATCACTTAGATGACTAGAGGGATGTTTGTCTCAGTGGGAGTTCATTAAATAATTTGATTAGATGAACTTAATTATCATGAACTTAGTCTAAAAATCTTTACAATATGTCTTGTAGATCAAATGGCCCACGCTAATGTTGCCCTCAACTTCAACGCGTTCCTAGAGAAAACCAAGCTGAAAGACGATGGTAGCAACTATACGGACTGGGTCCGTAACTTGAGGATCATCCTCATAGCTGCCAAGAAAGCATATGTCCTTGAAGCACCGCTAGGTGATGCACCCATTTTCCCAGCAACTCAAGACGTTATGAATGCCTCGAAGTCGCGTAGTGATGATTACTCCTTGGTTCAGTGTGGCATGCTTTACAGCTTAGAACCGGGGCTCCAATAGCGTTTTGAGCAGCAGGGAGCATAGGAGATGTTCCAAGAGCTGAAAATGGTTTTCCAAGCTCATGCCCGAGTCGAGAGATATGAAGTCTCCGACAAGTTCTACAGTTGTAAGATGGAGGAGAATAGTTCTGTCAGCGACAACATACTCAAAATGTCTGGGTTGCACAACCACTTGTCTCAGCTGGGAGTTAATCTCCCAGATGACGCGGTCATTGACAGAAACCTTCAGTCGCTTCCACCTAGCTACAAGAGCTTTGTGATGAATTTCAATATGCAGCGGATGGAGAAAACCATTCCTATGGTATATTCAATGCTGAAATCAGCGGAGGTGGAGATCAAAAAGTAACATCAAGTGTTGATGGTCAATAAAACCACTAGTTTCAAGAAAGGCAAGGGTAAGAAGAACTTCAATAAGGACGGCAAGGGAGTTGCCGCGCCCGGTAAGCTGGTTGCCGGGAAGAAGCAAAAGCATGGACCGAAGCCTGAGACTGAGTGCTTTTATTGCAAGGGAAACGGTCACTGGAAGCGGAACTGCCCCAAGTACTTAGCGGATAAGAAGGCCGGCAATACCAAAGGTATATATGATATACATGTCATTGATGTGTACCTTATCAGCACTCGTAGTAGCTCCTGGGTATTTGATACCGGTGCGGTTGCTCATATTTTTAACTCAAAACAAGAGTTGCGGAATAAGCGGAGACTGGCGAAGGACGAGGTGATGATGCGCGTCGGGAATGGTTCCAAGGTCGATGTGATCGCCATCGGCACGCTACCTCTACATTTACCTACGGGATTAGTTTTAAACCTCAATAATTGTTATTTAGTGCCAGCTTTGAGCATGAACATTGTATCTGGATCTCGTTTAATGCAAGATGGCTAGTCATTTAAATCTGAGAATAATGGTTGTTTTATTTATATGAGAGATTTGTTTTATGGTCATGCCCCACTAGTCAATGGTTTATTCTTATTGAATCTTGAACGTGATGTTACACAGATTCATAGTGTGAATGCCAAAAGATGTAAGGTTGATAATGATAGTCCCACATACTTGTGCCACTGCCGCCTTGGTCACATTGGTGTCAAACGCATGAAGAAACTCCATGCAGATGGACTTTTGGAGTCTCTTAATTATGAATCATTTGACACGTGCGAACCATGCCTCATGGGCAAATGACCAAGACTCCGTTCTCTGGAACAATGGAGCGAGCAACCAACTTATTGGAAATCATACATGCTGATGTGTGCGGTCCAATGAGCGTTGAGGCTCGCGGTGGCTATCGTTATGTTCTCACCCTAACTGATGACTTAAGTAGATATGGGACACATCAGAGTGAGGTAGAGAATCAACGTGACAGGAAAATAAAGTTCTTACGATCAGATCGTGGGGGAGAATACTTGAGTCACGAATTTGGCACACACTTAAGGAAATGTGGAATTGTTTCACAAATCACGCCGCCTGGAACACCTCGGCGTAATGGTGTGTCTGAACGTCGTAATCGTACTCTGTTGGACATGGTGCGATCTATGATGTCTCTTACCGACCTACCGCTATCATTTTGGGGTTATGCTTTAGAGACTGCCGCATTCGCTTTAAATAGGGCTCCGTCCAAATCCGTTGAGATGACACCGTATGAATTATGGTTTGGAAAGAAACCTAAGCTGTCGTTTCTGAAAGTTTGGGGATGCGATGCTTATGTCAAGAAACTTCAACCTGAAAAGCTCGAACCCAAGTCGGAAAAATGCGTCTTCATAGGATACCCTAAGGAAACATTGGGTATACCTTCTACCTCAGATCCGAAGGCAAGATCTTTGTTGCCAAGAATGGATCCTTTCTAGAGAAAGAGTTTCTCTCGAAAGAAGTAAGTGGGAGGAAAGGAGAACTTGATGAGGTACTGCCTCTTGAACCGGAAAGTAGCGCAACTCAGGAAAATGTTTCTGTGGTGCCTGCTCCGATTAGAGAGGAAGTTAATGATAATGACCATGAAACTTCGGATCAAGGTACTACTGAACTTCGTAGGTCCACGAGGACATGTTCCGCACCAGAGTGGTACGACAACCCTGTCCTGGAAATCATGTCGTTAGACAACGGTGAACCTTCGAACCATGAAGAAGCGATGGCGGGCCCGGATTCCAACAAATGGCTTGACGCCATGAAATCCGAGATAGGATCCATGTATGAAAACGAAGTATGGACTTTGACAGACTTGCCCGATGATCGGCAAGCCATAGAGAATAAATGGATCTTTAAGAAGAAGACAGACGCGGATGGTAATGTGACCATCTATAAGGCTCGGCTTGTCGCTAAGGGTTATCCACAAGTTCAAGGGGTTGACTACGATGAGACCTTCTCGCTCGTAGCGAAGCTGAAGTCCGTCCGAATCATGTTAGCGATTGCCGCATTCTATGATTATGAGATATGGCAAATGGACGTCAAAACCGCATTCCTTAATGGTTTCCTTAAGGAAGAATTGTATATGATGCAGCCGGAAGGTTTTGTCGATCCTAACAATGCTGACAAGGTATGCAAGCTCCAACGCTCAATCTATGGGCTGGTGCAAGCATCTCAGAGTTGGAACATTCGCTTTGATGAGATGATCAAAGCATTTGGGTTTACACAGACTTATGGAGAAGCCTGTGTTTACAAGAAAGTGAGTGGGAGCTCTGTAGCATTTCTCATATTATATGTGGATGACATACTATTGATGGGAAATGATATAGAATTTTTGTAAAGCATAAAGGCCTACTTGAATAAGTGTTTTTCAATGAAGGACCTTGGAGAAGCTGCTTACATATTAGGCATCAAGATCTATAGAGATAGATCGAGACGCCTCATTGGTCTTTCACAAAGCACACACCTTGACAAGATATTGAAAAAGTTCAATATGGATCAGTCCAAGAAGGGGTTCTTGCCTGTATTACAAGGTGTGAGATTGAGCACAGCTCAATGCCCGACTTCGGCAGAAGATAGAGAAAAGATGAGTGTCATCCCCTATGCCTCAGACATAGGGTCTATTATGTATGCCATGTTGTGTACCAGACCTGATGTGAACCTTGCCGTAAGTTTGGTAGGGAGGTACCAAAGTAATCCCGGCATGGAACACTCGACAGCGGTCAAGAACATCCTGAAGTACCTGAAAAGGACTAAGGATATGTTTCTCATTTATGAAGGTGATGAAGAGCTCGTCGTAAAGGGTTACGTTGATGCTTGCTTTGACACAGATCCGGATGACTCCAAGTCACAAACCGGATACGTGTATATTTTGAATGGTGGGGCAGTCAGCTGGTGCAGTTGCAAGCAAAGCATCGTGGCAGGATCTACATGTGAAGCGGAGTACATAGCAGCCTCGGAGGCAGCACAGGAAGCAGTCTGGATGAAGGAGTTCATCACCGACCTAGGAGTAATTCCCAATGCGTCGGACCCGATGCCTCTCTTCTGTGACAACACTGGAGCTATTGCCTTGCCAAGGATCCCAAGTTTCACAAGAAGACCAGGCATATCAAGCGTCGCTTCAACTCCATTCGTGAACATATTCAAGATGGAGACATAGATATTTGTAAAGTGCATACGGATCTGAGTGTCGCAGATCCGTTGACTAAACCTCTTCCGCGAGCAAAACATGATCAACACCAGAACTCTATGGGTGTTCGATTCATCACAATGTAACTAGATTATTGACTCTAGTGCAAGTGGGAGACTGTTGGAAATATGCCCTAGAGGCAATAATAAAGTGGTTATTATTATATTTCCTTGTTCATGATAATTGTCTATTGTTCATGCTATAATTGTGTTATCCGGAAACCGTAATACATGTGTAAATACATAGCCCACAACATGTCCCTAGTGAGCCTCTAGTTGACTAGCTCATTGATCAATAGATGGTTACGGTTTCCTGGCCATGGACATTGGATGTCGTTGATAACAGGATCACATCATTAGGAGAATGATGTGATGGACAAGACCCAATCCTAAGCATAGCACAAGATCGTGTAGTTCGTCTGCTAAAGCTTTTCTAATGTCAAGTATCTTTTCCTTAGACCATGAGATTTTGCAACTCCCGGATACTGTAGGAATGCTTTGGGTGTGCCAAACGTCACAACGTAACTGGGTGGCTATAAAGGTGCATTACGGGTATCTCCGAAAGTGTCTGTTGGGTTGGCACGAATCGAGACTGGGATTTGTCACTCCGTGTGACGGAGAGGTATCTCTGGGCCCACTCGGTAGGACATCATCATAATGAGCTCAATGTGACCAAGGAGTTGATCACGGGATGATGTGTTACGAACGAGTAAAGAGACTTGCCAGTAACGAGATTGAACAAGGTATAGGGATACCGACGATCGAATCTCGGGCAAGTATCATACCGGTAGACAAAGGGAATTGTGTACGGGATTGATTGAATCCCCGACATCGTGGTTCATCCGATGAGATCATCGTGGAACTTGTAGGAACCAATATGGGTATCCAGATCCCGCTATTGGTTATTGGCCGGAGAGGTGTCTCGGTCATGTCTACATGGTTCCCGAACCTGTAGGGTCTACACACTTAAGGTTCGGTGACGCTAGAGTTGTTATGGGAAATATTATGTGGTTACCGAATGTTGTTCAGAGTCCCGGATGAGATCCCGGACATCACTAGGAGTTCCAGAATGGTCCGGAGGGGAAGATTTATATATGGGAAGTCATCATATGGTCACCGGAAGTATTCGGGGGTTTGCCCGTATTGTACCGGGACCACCGAAGGGGTTTCGGGGGTCCACAGGGAGGGTCCACCTGCCCCGGAGGGCCCTATGGGCTGTATGTGGAAGGGAACCAGCCCCTAAGTGGGCAGGGCGCCATCCCCCCTAGGGCCCATGCGCCTAGGGTTGGGAGGAACCCTAAGGGGGGCAAGCCCCCTCCCCTTGGCCGCCGCCCCCCCTCTAGATCTCATCTAGAGGGGCCGGCCCCCTTCCCCCTTCGCCCTATAAATAGAGGGGAGGAGGGAGGGCAGCAGCACCTCATCCAAGGCGCAGCCCTCCCCCTCTCCAACACCCCCTCCTCCTCCGTTGAGCTTGGCGAAGCCCTGCCGGAGAACTGCAAGCTCCACCACCACGCCGTCGTGCTGCCGGAGTTCTTCCCCAACTTCTCCTTCCGCCTTGCTAGATCAAGAAGGAGGAGACGTCCCCGTGCTGCACGTGCATTGAACGCGGAGGCGCCGTTGTTCGGCGCTTAGATCAGAATCAACCACAACCTAAATCGCTGTGAGTACGACTCCTTCATCTGCGTTCTTGTAACGCTTCCGCATCGCGATCTTCAAGGGTATGAAGATGTACTCCCCTCTCTCTCGTTGCTAGTCTCTCCATAGATTGATCTTGGTGATGCGTAGAATTATTTTGATTTCTGCAACGATCCCCAACAGCCTCAAACTGAGTGCTTCTACTGCAAAGGGAATGGTCACTGGAAGCGGAACTACCCCTAATACTTGGCGGATAAGAAGGATGGCAAAGTGAAAAAAAGTATATTTGACATACATGTTATTGATGTGTACTTTACTAGTGTTTATAGCAGCCCCTCGGTATTTGATACTGGTTCAGTTGCTTAGAGTAGTGCTACCTCTTGAGCACTATGTTGGTTTTCCCTTGAAGAGGAAAGGGTGATGCAGCAAAGTAGCGTAAGTATTTCCCTCAGTTTTTGAGAACCAAGGTATCAATCCAGTAGGAGGCTACGCGCGAGTCCCTCGCACCTGCACAATACAAATAAATCCTCGCAACCAACGCGATAAGGGGTTGTCAATCCCTTCACGGTCACTTACGAGAGTGAGATCTGATAGATATGATAGGATAATATTTTTGGTATTTTTGTGATAAAGATGCAAAATAAAATAAAAGCAAAGTAAAAAGCAATGGAAATAACAAAGTGTTGGAAGCTTAATATGATGAAGATAGACCCGGGGGCCATAGGTTTCACTAGTGGCTTCTCTCAAGAGCATAAGTATTTTACGGTGGGTGAACGAATTACTGTTGAGCAATTGACATAACTGAGCATAGTTATGAGAATATCTAAGTATGATCATGTATATAGGCATCACGTCCGAGACAAGTAGACCGACTCCTGCCTGCATCTACTACTATTACTCCACTCATCGACCGCTATCCGGCATGCATCTAGAGTATTAAGTTCATGAAAACAGAGTAACGCCTTAAGCAAGATGACATGATGTAGAGGGATAAATTCATGCAATATGATAAAAAAAACCATCTTGTTATCCTCGATGGCAACAATACAATACGTGCCTTGCTGCCCCTACTGTCACTGGGAAAGGACACCGCAAGATTGAACCCAAAGCTAAGCACTTCTCCCATTGCAAGAAAGATCAATCTAGTAGGCCAAACCAAACTGATAATTCGAAGAGACTTGCAAAGATAACCAATCATACATAAAAGATTCAAATATTGTTCATAGATAATCTTGATCATAAACCCACAATTCATCGGTCTCAACAAACACACCGCAAAAAGAAGATTACATCGAATAGATCTCCACGAGATAGGGGGAGAACATTGTATTGAGATCCAAAAAGAGAGAAGAGGCCATCTAGCTACTAACTATGGACCCGAAGGTCTGAAGTAAACTACTCACACTTCATCGGAGAGGCTATGGTGTTGATGTAGAAGCCCTCCATGATGGATGCCCCCTCCGGCGGAGCTCCGGAACAGGCCCCAAGATGGGATCTCGTGGGTACAGAAGGTTGCGGTGGTGGAATTAGGTTTTTGGCTCCGTATCTGATCGTTTGGGGGTACTTAGGTATATATAGGAGGAAGGAGTACGTCGGTGGAGCACCAGGGGGCCCACAAGGGTGGAGGGCGCGCCCTGGGGGGGTGGGCGCGCCCCCCTACCTCGTGGCCTCCTCTTTTGTTTCTTGACGTAGGGTCCAAGTCTCTCGGATCATAATCTTCCTAAAAATCACGTTCCCGAAGGTTTCATTCCGTTTGGACTCCGTTTGATATTCCTTTTCTGCGAAACTCTGAAATAGGCAAAAAAACAGCAATTTTGGGCTGGGCCTCCGGTTAATAGGTTAGTCCCAAAAATAATATAAAAGTGAATAATAAAGCCCAATAATGTCCAAAACAGTAGATAATATAGCATGGAGCAATCAAAAATTATAGATACGCTGGAGACGTATCAGGCATCCCCAAGCTTAATTCCTGCTCGTCCTCGAGTAGGTAAATGATAAAAACAGAATTTTTGATGCGGAGTGCTACTTGGCATAATTTAAATGTAATTCTTCTTAATTGTGGTATGAATATTCAGATCCGAAAGATTCAAGACAAAAGTTTAATATTGACACAAAAATAATAATACTTCAAGCATACTAACAAAGCAATCATGTCTTCTCAAAATAACATGGCCAAAGAAAGTTATCCCTACAAAATCATATAGTCTGGCTATGCTCTATCTTCACCACACAAAGTATTTAAATCATGCACAACCCCGATGACAAGCCAAGCAATTGTTTCACACTTTTGACATTTTCAAACTTTTTCAATCTTCACGCAATACATGAGCGTGAGCCATGGATATAGCACTATACGTGGAATAGAATGGTGGTTGTGGAGAAGACATAAAAGGGAGAAGATAGTCTCACATCAACTAGGCGTATCAACGGGCTATGGAGATGCCCATCAATAGATATCAATGTGAGTGAGTAGGGATTGCCATGCAACGGATGCACTAGAGCTATAAGTATATGAAAGCCCAACAAAAGAAACTAAGTGGGTGTGCATCCAACTCGCTTGCTCACGAAGACCTAGGGCATTTTGAGGAAGCCCATCATTGGAATATACAAGCCAAGTTCTATAATGAAAGATTCCCACTAGTATATGAAAGTGACAAAATGAGAGACTCTCTATCATGAAGATCATGGTGCTACTTTGAAGCACAAGTGTGGTAAAAGGATAGTAACATTGTCCCTTCTCTCTTTTTCTCTCATTTTTTTTATTTGGGCCTTTTCTCTTTTTTTATGGCCTCTTTTTTTCGTCCGGAGTCTCATCCCGACTTGTGGGGAAATCATAGTCTCCATCATCCTTTTCCTCACTTGGGACAATGCTCTAAAAATGAAGATCATCACACTTTTATTTTCTTACAACTCAACAATTACAACTCGATACTTAGAAAAAAAATATGACTCTATATGAATGCCTCCGGCGGTGTACCGGGATATGCAATGAATCAAGAGTGACATGTATGAAAGAATTATGAACAGTGGCTTTGCCACAAATACGATGTCAACTACATGATCATGCTAAGCAATATGACAATGATGGAGCGTGTCATAATAAACGGAACGGTGGAAAGTTGCATGGCAATATATCTCGGAATGGCTATGGAAATGCCATGATAGGTAGGTATGGTGGCTGTTTTGAGGAAGGTTTATGGTGGGTGTATGATACCGGCGAAAAGTGCGCGGTATTAGAAAGGCTAGCAATGGTGGAAGGAATAAGGGTGCGTATAATCCATGGACTCAACATTAGTCATAAAGAACTCATATACTTATTGCAAAAATCTACAAGTTATCAAAGCAAAGTATTATGCGCATTCTCCTAGGGGGATAGATTGGTAGGAAAAGACCATCGCTCGTCCCCGACCGCCACTCATAAGGAAGACAATCAATAAATAAATTATGCTCCGACTTCATCACACAACGGTTCGCCATACGTGCATGCTATGAGAATCACAAACTTAAAAACAAGTATTTCTCAAATTCACAACTAATCAACTAGCATGAATCTAATATCACCATCTTCATATCTCAAAACAATTATCAAGCACCAAACTTTTCATAGCACTCAACACACTCATAAGAATTTTTTACAAATCTTGAATACCAAGCATAATAGGATTGTTTAAGCAAATTACCATGCTATTTAAGACTCTCAAAATAATCTAAGTGAAGCATGAGCGATCAATAGTTTCTATAAAACAAATCCACCACCGTGCTCTAAAAGATATAAGTGAAGTACTAGAGCAAAACTATATAACTCAAAAGATATAAGTGAAGCACATAGAGTATTCTAAAAAATTCCAAATCATGTATGGATCTCTCAAAAGGTGTGTACAGAAAGGATGATTGTGGTAAACTAAAAAGCAAAGACTCAAATCATACAAGACGCTCCAAGCAAAACACATATCATGTGCTGAATAAAAATATAGCTCCAAGTAAAGTTACCGATGGAAGTAGACGAAAGAGGGGATGCCTTCCGGGGCATCCCCAAGCTTTGGCTTTTTGGTGTCCTTAGATTATCTTGGGGGTGCCATGGGCATCCCCAAGCTTAGGCTCTTGCCACTCCTTGTTCCATAATCCATCAAAATCTTTCACCCAAAACTTGAAAACTTCACAACACAAAACTCAACAGAAAATCTCGTGAGCTCCGTTAGCGAAAGAAAACAAAAGACCACTTCAAGGTACTGTAATGAACTCATTCTTTATTTATATTGGTGTTAAACCTACTGTATTCCAACTTCTCTATGGTTTATAAACTATTTTACTAGCCATAGATTCATCAAAATAAGCAAACAACACACGAAAAACAGAATCTGTCAAAAACAGAACAGTCTGTAGTAATCTATAACTAACGCAAACTTCTGGAACTCCAAAAAATCAGCCAAAATAGGACGACCTAGGAAAAAAAATTGTTGATCAGCAGCAATTGTAATCAGTATTTTATCACGTTCTAGTGATTTTTAACAATTGTTTTCATGAACAGAAAGTGTCTGGAAATTTCTGCAAGACCAAATAGCTATCATCCAAGAAGATCCTATAGGTTTAACTTGGCACAAACACTAATTAAAACATAAAAACACATCTAACCAGAGGCTAGAACAAATATTTATTCCTAAACATAAGCAAAAAAACTAAAAATAAAATTGGGTTGCCTCCCAACAAGCGCTATCGTTTAACGCCCCTAGCTAGGCATAAAAGCAAGGATAGATCTAGGTATTGCCATATTTGGTAGGCAATCCATAAGTGGCTCTCATGATAGATTCATATGGTAATTTTATTTTATTCCTAGGGAAGTGTTCCATGCCTTTCTTTAATGGAAATTGGAATCTAATATTCCCTTCCTTCATATCAATAATTGCACCAATCGTTCTAAGGAAAGGTCTACCAAGAATAATAGGACATGAAGGATTGCAATCTATATCAAGAACGATAAAATCTACGGGCACATAATTCCTATTTGCAACAATAAGAACATCATTAATTCTTCCCATAGGTTTCTTAATAGTGGAATCCGCAAGGTGCAAGTTTAGAGAGCAATCATCAAAATCGCGGAAATCTAGCAAATCGCACCAAGTTTTGGGAATAGTGGAAACACTAGCACCCAAATCACACAAAGCATAGAACTCATGATCCTTGATCTTAATTTTAATAGTAGGTTCCCACTCATCATAAAGGTTTCTAGGGATAGAAACTTCCAACTCAAGCTTTTATTCGTAAGATTGCATCAAGGCATCAACGATATGTTTAGTAAAAGCTTTATTTTGACTATAAGCATGAGGAGAATTTAGCACGGATTGCAACATGGAAATACAATCAATCAAAGAGCAATTTTCATAATTAAATTCCTTGAAGTCCAAAATAGTGGGTTTAGCAACATCTAGGGTTTTGATTTCTTCAATCCCACTTTTATCAATTTTATCATCAAGATCTAAAAACTCCGAATTTTTGGAACGCCTTCTAGGTAAAGGTGGATCATATTCAGTCCCATCATTATCAAGATTCATATTGCAAAACAAAGATTTAATAGGGGACACATCAATAACTTTTATATCTTCATCTTTATTTTCATAGAAATCCGGTTTAGCAGCCATCTTATTAACTAAGGTAGCCTGCTTATCCGATATTTCAGCAGTCAACTTCTCAAGGCGAGCAATTTGGGATCTTAAACCATCAAATTCTTTAGACATATCATCGAGCTCTTTATTCATATAACTCATAAAACGTTTTTGTTCCTTAAGCTCGTTTCTGAAGAAATTATGATGCTCAAATTGCAAAACCATAAAACTCCTAACATTGCTTTCGATCTCTTCTAATCTTTTAAGGAGAAGATCACCAAATCTAGGTAGAGCCATTGTGACAAACAAGCAATCCAACACACGAGCAAACAAAAAGCAAGCGAAAAAGAGGCGAACGAAAAAGAGAGGGCGAATAAAACGGCAAGGGTGAAGTGGGGGAGAGGAAAACGAGAGGCAAATGGTAAATAATGTAATGCGGGAGATAAGGGATTGTGATGGGTACTTGGTATGTTGACTTTTGCATAGACCTCCCTGACAACGGCGCCAGAAATCCTTTTTGCTACCTCTTGAGCACTGCGTTGGTTTTCCCTTGAAGAGGAAAGCATGATGCAGCAAAGTAGCGTAAGTATTTCCCTTAGTTTTTGAGAACCAAGGTATCAATCTAGTAGGAGGCTACGCGCGAGTCCCTCGCACCTGCACAATACAAATAAATCCTCGCAACCAATGCGATAAGGGGTTGTCAATCCCTTCACGGTCACTTACGAGAGTGAGATCTAATAGATATGATAGGATAATATTTTTGGTATTTTTGTGATAAAGATGCAAAGTAAAATAAAAGCAAAGTAAAAAGCAAAGGAAATAACAAAGTGTTGGAAGACTAATATGATGAAGATAGACCCGGGTGCATAGGTTTCACTAGTGGCTTCTCTCAAGAGCATAAGTATTTTACGGTGGGTGAACGAATTACTGTTGAGCAATTGACATAATTGAGCATAGTTATGAGAATATCTAGGTATGGTCATGTATATAGGCATCACGTCCGAGACAAGTAGACCGACTCCTGCCTGCATCTACTACTATTACTCCACTCATCGACCGCTATCCAGCATGCATCTAGAGTATTAAGTTCATGAAAACAGAGTAACGCCTTAAGCAAGATGACATGATGTAGAGGGATAAATTCATGCAATATGATAAAAACCCCATCTTGTTATCCTCGATGGCAACAATACAATACGTGCCTTGCTGCCCCTACTGTCACTGGGAAAGGACACCGCAGGATTGAACCCAAAGCTAAGCACTTCTCCCATTGCAAGAAAGATCAATGTAGTAGGCCAAACCAAACTGATAATTCGAAGAGACTTGCAAAGATAACCAATCATACATAAAAGAATTCAGAAAAGATTCAAATATTGTTCATAGATAATCTTGATCATAATCCCACAATTCATCGGTCTCAACAATCACACCGCAAAAAGAAGATTACATCGAATAGATCTCCACGAGAGAGGAGGAGAACATTGTATTGAGATCCAAAAAGAGAGAAGAAGCCATCTAGCTACTAACTATGGACCCGAAGGTCTGAAGTAAACTACTCACACTTCATCGGAGAGGCTATGGTATTGATGTAGAAGCCCTCCGTGATGGATGCCCCCTCCGGCGGAGCTCCGGAACAGGCCCCAAGATGGGATCTCGTGGGTACAGAAGGTTGCGGTGGTGGAATTAGGTTTTTGGCTTCGTATCTGATCGTTTGGGGGTACGTAGGTATATATAGGAGGAAGGAGTACGTCGATGGAGCAACAGGGGGCCCACGAGGGTGGAGGGCGCGCCCTGGGGGGTGGGCGCGCCCCCCTACCTCGTGGCCTCCTCTTTTGTTTCTTGACGTAGGGTCCAAGTCTCCCGGATCATAATCTTCCTAAAAATCACGTTCTCGAAGGTTTCATTCCGTTTGGACTCCGTTTGATATTCCTTTTCTGCGAAACTCTGAAATAGGCAAAAAACAGCAATTCTGGGCTGGGCCTCCGGTTAATAGGTTAGTCCCAAAAATAATATAAAAGTGAATAATAAAGCCCAATAATGTCCAAAACAGTAGATAATATAGCATGGAGCAATCAAAAATTATAGATACGTTGGAGACGTATCAAGTAGTAACTCGAAACGGGAGTTGCAAAATAAACAGAGACTAGTTAAGGACGAGGTGTTGATGTGTGTTGGAAGTGATTCCAAGGTTGATAAGATCACCATCGCACACTCCCTTTACCTTCGGGATTAGTGTAGAACCTAATATAAATGTTATTTGGTGTTTGCGTTGAGCATGAATATGATTGGATCATGTTTATTGCAATACAGTTATTCATTTAAGTCAAAGAATAATTGTTGTTCTATTTACATGAATAAAACCTTCTACGGTCATACACTCAATATAAATGGTTTATTGAATCTCGATCGTAGTGATACACATATTCATAATATTGAAGCCAAAAGATGCAAAGTTAATAATGATAGTGCAACATACTTGTGGCACTGCCGTTTAGGTCATATTGGTGTAAAGCGTATGAAGAAACTCCATGCGGATGGACTTTTGGAATCACTTGATTATGAATCATTTGATGCTTGCGAACCATGCCTCATGGGCAAGATGACTAATACTCCATTCTCCGGAACAATGGAGTGATCCACTGACTTATTGGAAATAATACATACCGATGTATGCGGTCCGATGAGTGTTGAGGCTCGCGGCGGGTATCGTTATTTTCTGACCTTCACAAATGATTTGAGCAGATATGGGTATATCTACTTGATGAAACACAAGTCTGAAACATTTGAGAAGTTCAAAGAATTTCAGAGTGAAGTGGAGAATCATCGTAACAAGAAATTAAAGTTTCTACGATCTCATCGCAGAGGGGAATATTTGAGTTACGAGTTTGGCCTTCAATTAAAACAATGTGGAATAGTTTCACAAACTCATGCCACCTGGAACACCACAACATAATGGTGTGCCCGAACGTCATAACCGTACTTTATTGGATATAGTGCAATCTATGATGTCTCTTACCGATTTACCACTATCGTTTTGGGGTTATGCATTAGAGACAGGTACATTCACGTTGAAAAGGGCACCGTCTAAATCCGTTGAGACAACACCGTATGAACTATGGTTTGTCAAGAAACCTAAGTTGTCGTTTCTTAAAGTTTGGGGTTGCAATGCTTATGTGAAAAAGTTTCAACCTGATAAGCTCAAACCCAAATCGGAGAAGTGCGTCTTCATAGGATACCCAAGAGAAAATGTTGGATACACCTTCTATCACAGATCCGAAGGCAAGATCTTTGTTGCTAAGAATGGATCCTTTCTAGAGAAGGAGTTTCTCTCGAAAGAAGTGAGTGGGAGGAAAGTAGAACTTGATGAGGTAATTGTGCCTGCTCCCTTATTGGAAAGTAGTTCATCACAGAAATCAGTTCCAGTGACTCCTACACCAATTAGTGAGGAAGCTAATGATGATGACCATGAAACTTCTGATCAAGTTACTACCAAACCTCGTAGGTCAACCAGAGTAAGATCCGCACCAGAGTGGTACGGTAATCCTGTTCTGGAAGTCATGTTACTTGACCATGACGAACCTACGAACTATGAGGAAGCGATGATGAGCCCAGATTCCGCGAAATGGCTTGAGGCCATGAAATCTGAGATGGGATCCATGTATGAGAACAAAGTGTGGACTTTGGTTGACTTGCTCGATGATCAGCAAGCCATAGAGAATAAATGGACCTTCAAGAGAAAGACGGACGCTGATAGTAGTGTCACTATCTACAAAGCTCTAATTGTCGCAAAAAATGTTTTCGACAAGTTCAACGTGTTGATTACAATGAGATTTTCTCACTTGTATCGATGCTTAAAAGTCTGTCTGAATCATGTTAGCAATTGCCGCATTTTATGAAATTTGGCAAATGGATGTCAAACCTGCATTCCTTAATGGATTTCTTAAAGAAGAGTTGTATATGATGTAGCCACAAGGTTTTGTCGATCCTAAAAGGTGCTAACAAAGTGTGCAAAGCTCCAGCGATCCATCTATGGACTGGTGCAAGCATCTCAGAGTTGGGATATACGCTTTGATAAAGTGATCAAAGCATATGGTTTTATACAGACTTAAGGTGAAGCCTGTATTTACAAGAAAGTGAGTGGGAGCACTACAGCCTTTCTGATAAGTATATGTGAATGACATATTGTTGATCAGAAATGATGTAGAATTTTCTGGAAAGCATAAAGGAGTGTTTGAAAGGAGTTTTTCAAAGAAACACCTCGGTGAAGCTGCTTACATATTGAGCATCAAGATCTATAGAGATAGATCAAGACGCTTGATAAGTTTTTTCAATGAGTACATACCTTGACAAGTTTTTGAAGTAGTTCAAAAATGGAACAGTCAAAGAAGGAGTTCTTGCCTGTGTTGCAAGGTGTGAAGTTGTGTAAGACTCAAAGCCTGACCACGGCAGAAGATAGAGAGAGAATGAAAGTCATTCCCTATGCCTCAGCCATAGGTTCTATAAAGTATTCCATGCTATGTACCAGACCTATTGTATACCCTGCCCTGAGTTTGGCAAGGGAGTACAATAGTGATCTAGGAGTAGATCACTAGACAGCGGTCAAAATTATCCTTAGAGGACTAAGGAAATATTTCTCAGTTACGGAGGTGATAAAGAGTTCGTCGTAAAGAGTTATGTCGATGCAAGCTTTGACACCCATATGGATGACTCTGAGTCTCGATTTGGATACATATTGAAAGTGGGAGCATTTAGCTAGAGTAGCTCCATGCAGAGCATTGTAGACATAGAAATTTGCAAAATACATACGGATCTGAATATGGCAGACCCATTGACTAAACCTCTCTCACAAGCAAAACATGACCACACCTTAGTACTCTTTGGGTGTTAATCACATGGCGATGTGAACTAGATTACTAACTCTAGTAACCCTTTGGGTGTTGGTCACATAGCGATGTGAACTATGGGTGTTAATCACATGGTGATGTGAACTATTGGTGTTACATCATATGGCGATGTGAATTAGATTATTGACTCTAGTGCAAGTGGGAGACTGAAGGAAATATGCCCTAGAGGCAATAATAAACTTGTTATTTATATTTCCTTATATCATGATAAATGTTTATTATTCATGCTAGAATTGTATTAACCGGAAACATGATACATGTGTGAATACATAGAAAAAACAGAGCGTCCCTAGCATGCCTCTACTTGACTAGCTCGTTAATCAAAGATGGTTAAGTTTCCTAGCCATAGACATGTGTTGTCATTTGATGAACGGGGTCACATCATTAGAGAATGATGTGATGGACAAGACCCATCCGTTAGCTTAGCATAATGATCGTTTAGTCTTATTGCTATTGCTTTCTTCATGACTTATACATGTTCCTCTGACTATGAGATTATGCAACTCCCGAATACCGGAGGAACACCTTGTGTGCTATCAAACGTCACAACGTAACCGGGTGACTATAAAGATGCTCTACAGGTGTCTCCGATGGTGTTTGTTGAGTTGGCATAGATCGAGATTAGGATTTGTCACTCCAGGTATCGGAGAGGTATCTCTGGGCCCTCTCGGTAATGCACATCACTATAAGCCTTGCAAGCAATGTGACTAATGAGTTAGTTACGGGATGATGCATTACGGAACGAGTAAAGAGACTTGCCGGTAACGAGATTGAACTAGGTATGATGATACCGACGATCGAATCTCGGGCAAGTAACATACCGATGACAAAGGGAACAACGTATGTTGTTATGCGGTTTGACCGATAAAGATCTTCGTAGAATATGTAGGATTCAATATGAGCATCCAGGTTCCACTATTGGTTATTGACCGGAGATGTGTCTCGGTCATGTCTACATAGTTCTCGAACCCGTAGGGTCCGCACGCTTAACGTTCGATGATGATTTGTATTATGAGTTTATGGGATTTGATGTACTGAAGGTTGTTTGGAGTCCCGGATGTGATCACGGACATGACGAGGAGTCTCGAAATGGTCGAGACATAAAGATTGATATATTGGCCCATGTTATTCGGGCACCGGAAGTGTTCCGGATAGTTTCGGATAAAACCGGAGTTCCGGAGGGTTAACTGAACCCCCCGGGAAGTTATGGGCTTAGTGGGCCTTAGGGGAGAGAGAGGGCCGCAGCCAAGAGGTGCCCCTTGGGAGTCCGAATAGGACTAGGGGAGGGGGCGCGGCCCCTCTTTCCCTCTCCCTCTCCCTCTCCTTTCTTCTTCTCCTAGTTGGACTAGGAAAGGGGGAACCTATTCCTACTTCGAGTAGGATCCCCCCCCTCCTTGGGCGCGCCCCTTGTGGCCGGCCGGCCTCCTCCTCCCCTCCTTTATATACGGGGGAGGGGGGCACCCCATAGATACACAAGTTGATCTTTAGCCGTGTGCGGTTCCCCCCTCCACAGTTTTACACCTCGGTCATATCGTCGTAGTGCTTAGGTGAAGCCCTGCGCCGGTAACTTCATCATCACAGTCACCACGCCGTCATGCTGACGGAACTCTCCCTCGGCCTCAGCTGGATCTAGAGTTCGAGGGACGTCACCGAGCTGAACGTGTGCAGATCGCGGAGGTGCCGTGCGTTCGGTACTTGATCGGTTGGATCGCGAAGACATTCGACTACATCAACCGCGTTACTAAACGCTTCCGCTTTCGGTCTACGAGGGTACATGGACACACTCTCCCCACTCGTTGATATCCTTCTCCTAGATAGATCTTGTGTGATCGTAGGAATTTTTTTGAAATACTACGTTCCCCAACACGCCCGCCCGCGGAATTCCTCATCCGCTTCCGTGACCGGCGTACACGTGCTCTTATGGCGGCCGGTCCAGTTCGTGGCCGGCGCTTCCACCTTCTGCTCACGCCCTGGAGCCACCTTGAGGGTGCCGAGTTGGTCGCCCTCCGCATTCAGGTCGACATCAAGATTCGAGGCATTCCGAAGCATGGTTGGGACATGGCCTCCACGCAGCAGCTTCCACCTTGTGCAGGTGACATGTCGGTGTTCCGCCTCTCGGCGTGGACCATTAACCCCGACACCATCCCTCGCTCCTCCGAGCTCCTCCTCTCTGAGCCCGATGTGCACGAGGGTGCTGATCCTGACCGCGTTTTCTGGTTTGCCGTTGAAATTCTCTGGTGGCCGGTCTCCATCCATGTTCGGCACTCCTCCGACAATACATTCCCCTCACCGCCGCCACCTCCGCCCCCGGGCTCTGACGGTGCGCACGATGATGGCTCGCCTCCGCTTCCCCCTGCATGGCCCCCTCACCATGACTTCCCCCGTGCGCCCGGACGCGCCTCCTCGGGTTCTTCTCGGTGTTCCAGCGGTCGCGGCGGCGTTGGTGGCTCCGGCGGCACGCGCCATCGCGGTGCCCCTCCGGCGCGTTTCTGGCAGGGTGTGCTGGGTCTGCACCCCGCCGTGGGCGTGGGGCCATGGAGGGCCCGAGTCCACGTCCGGTTGTCCTATGCTGCTATGCTCCAAACCGGGCTGGGCCCAGGGCGCAGCGTGACCAGGCCCCCTACAGGCAGACCGATTAGCGTACTCCTGATCCTCTGCTGCTTTTGACTGGGTCGGCACCGAGTCCTGCCCCCACGCGGGGCTTCTCGCTTGTTCCCGTCCAATGCGTGGGCGACACCGTGCTTGGGCCCGCACTGGAGGCTGCCATCCCTTCCCCGACAGCACCTGCTCCTGATGATACTGCTGCCCCTTCCCCGCCCTTTTGCAGCCTTGCCCATCGGATCCTATGGTGGAGACAGCCAATGAGGCTGCTGCAGATGCTCCCTGCCCGCCCACTCCCGAGGCGCGCGACAGTCCCGTGGACCCCGTCCCTGATCCCGTGACGATGGAAAGTGTGTTTGTCCCATCCCTCGCAGTGCCCGAGGAGGATCCGGTCTGCTCGCATGGGACCTGCGCTCCTCCAATCGCGTTTGCGCCCGTGCATGCACCGCCTGTGGCTGTGCTCACGCCGTGCTCAGGGCATGCAAATCCTGCACGACCCTCCACCTTCTTCCACCGCTACATCCGGCCCCAACGGCTATATGGATTCCATCTGATCCACCCTGGCGCCTATCCTCCCCACCCCCTCTACGCGACGCAAGCGGGGCACAATCCCGCCCAACTTCACCCCAAGACGGAGTGGGCGCATTGTCGCCGCAGACCGTGGCCTCGAATCCGAGCACAAGGCCAAACGAGTTCTGCTCTTGCGCCTCGGCCTGCTAAAAGAGGACGAACCCGTCTCCGCCACCATTATTCAGCGCTACACCAAGCTTTTCAAGGAGCCCCTAGTGGTGGATGTTGTGCATGCGATTGCTGACTTCTACGGGTGGCGTGTACCCCCCGAGATGCTGGTGAGCCTTCCTTCGCCTAGCGTCGCTGTTGTCTGACCGCCCGGCTTGGCTGTGTCTTATGTGCCCCAACCTGTTTCCCATGTTGAACAACATCAAGATTATGTTCTGGAATGTGCGTGGCTTGAACAGCCGCGCCAGGCGTACTGCTGTCCGTAGCACGGTTACCTCCGCTACGCCGTCCATCATCTGCCTCCAAGAAACTAAACTCTCCCTAGTCTCGACTGACATCGTTGCCCAGACTCTGGGTCCTGAGTTCTCCGATTGCTACTGGCTACCTGCGGACGGTACGTGGGGCGGCATCATCCTCGCTTGGCGAGCAGATCACGTCTCCCTCTCTAACCGAACCATTGGCAATTACCACGTCTCCGCCACTGTGATGCTGGCCTCGGGTAGCCCCCTCTGGTGGGTCACGGGCGTCTATGGGCCTCAAGCGGATGCGAACAAGCTCGAGTTCCTCGCGGAGCTCCACGACCTTTGATCCTTGATGGCCGGCCCTTGGATCATTGGTGGGGATTTCAACATGATCGCGTACACTGAGGACAAGTGCAACGACAGGATTAACCACCGCATGATGAACCGGTTTCATCGGCTAATCTCTGACTTGGCTCTCCGTGATATCTACCTTCATGGCCAAAGATACACCTGGTCAAATGAGCAAGCCAACCCCACCCTCGTCAAGAATGATGGCATCCTTTGCACCACGTCCTGGGAGACCTTGTACCCACATAGCTCTCTGCGCTGCCTCGCCTCCGCGGTGCCCGACCACTGCCCGCTTCTGCTTGACTGCTCTCCTCAAACTCCTACGAAGCGGCGCTTTCACTTTGAGAGATTTTTGATCAAACTGTATGGATTTCACCAGCTGGTCGATGAGGCATGGAACTCGGTTGCCCCGGATGCCGACCCAATCCGCACCATCTACTTCCGCCTCAAAGCCACCACGCGCCGGCTGCAGGGATGGAGTGCGCGCACCCTTGGTCATGTCTCCACCCAAGTCATGCTAGCCCGTGAGCTCATTCTCTGGTTCGACACCGCTCAAGACTCTCGTCCGCTGGCTCCCCCGGAGGCTTGGCTGCGATGCGAGCTCAAGCGCGCCTTCCTCGGGCTTACCTCCCTCGAGCGCTCGATCGCCCGCGAGCGGGCTCGCTTCTGTTGCCTCAAAGATGGCAACACCAGTGTCGCGTTCTTCAAAATCCATGCGGCTCATCGCAGCAAGAAAAACGCCATATCATGCCTGCATGTTGGGGACGCGACCGTGTCCGATGACGATGCCATGGCACGGGCAGCCTTCGACCATTTCACCTCCATCATCGGCCGTGCTGCCGCACGTGAATTCATCCTCAACCTCGGTGCCCTTGACCCTCATCGCTTTGACTTGGCTGAGCTCCACCGACCCTTCACCGAGGATGAGATTTGGGCTGTTGTTAAATCGCTCCCGCTCGGCAAAGCGCACGGCCCGGACGAGTTTGATACGTCTCCAACGTATCTATAATTTTTGATTGTTCCATGCTATTATATTATCTGTTTTGCATGTTTAATGGGCTTTATTTTACAATTTTAAATTATTTTTGGGACTAACCTATTAACCCAGAGCCCAGTGCCAGTTTCTGTTTTTTCCCTTGTTTCAGTGTTTCGCAGAAAAAGAATATCAAACGGAGTCCAAACGGAATGAAACCTTCGGGAGAGTTATTTTTGGAACGGAAGCAATCCAGGAGACTTGGAGTACACGTCGGGGAATCAATGAGGAAGGCACGAGGCAGGGGGGCGCCCCCCCTGGGCGCGCCCTCCACCCTCGTGGGCCCCTCGTGGCTCCCCTGACGTATTTCTTCCCCCTATATATACCAATATACCCTAAAACCATCGGGGAACAGAATAGATCAGGAGTTCCGCCGCCGCAAGCCTCTGTAGCGACCAAAAACCAATTGGGACCCTGTTCCGGCACCCTGCCGGAGGGGGGAACCCTCACCGGTGGCCATCTTCATCATCCCGGCGCTCTCCATGATGAGGAGGGAGTAGTTCACCCTCGGGGCAGAGGGTATGTACCAGTAGCTATGTGTTTGATCTCTCTCTCTCTCATGTTCTTGAGGTGATACGATCTTGATGTATCGCGAGCTTTGCTATTATAGTTGGATCTTATGATGTTTCTCCCCCTCTACTCTCTTGTAATGGATTGAGTTTTCCCTTTGAAGTTATCTTATCGGATTGAGTCTTTAAGGATTTGAGAACACTTGATGTATGTCTTGCATGTGCGTATCTGTGGTGACAATGGGATATCACGTGATCCACTTGATGTATGTTTTGGTGATCAACTTGCGGGTTCCGCCCATGAACCTATGCATAAGGGTTGGCACACGTTTTCGTCTTGACTCTCCGGTAGAAACTTTGGGGCACTCTTTGAAGTACTTTGTGTTGGTTGAATAGATGAATCCGAGATTGTGTGATGCATATCGTATAATCATACCCATGGATACTTGAGGTGACATTGGAGTATCTAGGTGACATTAGGGTTTTGGTTGATTTGTGTCTTAAGGTGTTATTCTAGTACGAACTCTATGATATATTGAACGGAAAGAATAGCTTCATGTTATTTTACCACGGACTCTTGAATAGATCGATCAGAAAGAATAACTTTGAGGTGGTTTTGTACCCTACCATAATCTCTTCGTTTGTTCTCCGCTATTAGTGACTTTGGAGTGACTCTTTGTTGCATGTTGAGGGATAGTTATATGATCCAGTTATGTTATGATTGTTGAGAGAACTTGCACTAGTGAAAGTATGAACCCTAGGCCTTGTTTCCTAGCATTGCAATACCGTTTACGCTCGCTTTTATCATTAGTTACCTTGCTGTTTTTATATTTTCAGATTACAAAAACCTATATCTACCATCCATATTGCACTTGTATCACCATCTCTTCGCCGAACTAGTGCACCTATACAATTTACCATTGTATTGGGTGTGTTGGGGACACAAGAGACTCTTTGTTATTTGGTTGCAGGGTTGTTTGAGAGAGACCATCTTCATCCTATGCCTCCCACGGATTGATAAACCTTAGGTCATCCACTTGAGGGAAATTTGCTACTGTCCTACAAACCTCTACACTTGGAGGCCCAACGATGTCTACAAGAAGAAGGTTGTGTAGTAGACATCAGAGTTCACCGCCGAGTTCCTACGGGCATGCTGGGGCACAATCAAGGGAGACATTTGTGCTACCTTCGACAAGATCTTCTCGATGAATGGTTGTGGCTTCCAGAAGTTGAACCAAGCACTTATTACTCTCCTCCCCAATAGGGCCGACACTTCCAGCTTGTCCGACTATCGCCCTATCAGCTTGATCCACCTAGTTGCGAAGCTTTTCACCAAGGTCCTGTCCTTGCGCCTTGCTCCGAGGATGGCAAGTCTGGTGTCCACCAACCAAAGTGCTTTCGTCGCCGGCCGTGGCGTCCATGACAACTTCTTGCTAGTCCAGCAAACGGCGCGGTTGCTGCACAACCTCAAAGCCCCTCGGGTCCTCCTCAATCTTGACATAGCCCGCGCTTTCGACACGGTCTCCTGGCCCTTCCTCCTTGAGACGCTGTCGCACTTGGGCTTTGGGCAGCGCTGGTGTGCTTGGATCTGCATGCTGCTCTCAACTGCTTCCACTCATGCGCTTGTCAATGGCAACCCGGGGCCCCCAATTCAGCATGAGCAAGTGATACGTCTCCAACGTATCTATAATTTTTGATTGTTCCATGCTATTTTATTATCAATCTTGGATGCTTTATAATCAATTTATATCATTTTTTGGTACTAACCTATTGATATAGTGCCAAGTGCCAGTTGTTGTTTTTTGCATGTTTTTTACATCGCAGGAAATCAATATCAGACAGAGTCCAACTGCCACGAAACTTCACGGAGAATTTTTATGGGCTAGAAGGAACACAACGGGCCTTGGTTGCACCTGGGGGAGTCCCGAGTAGGGGACAACCCACCTGGGCGCGCCAGGAGGCCCAGGCGCGCCCTGGTGGGTTGTGCCCACCTCGGGTGCCCCCCGGACCGCCTCTTTGCTCTGTAAATACCCCAATATTCCAGAAACCCTAGGGGAGTCGACAAAATATTCATCCAGCCGCCGCAGAGTCCAGAACCACCAGATCCAATCTAGACACCATTTCGGATGGGGTTCACCACCTCCATTGGTGCCTCTCCGATGATGCGTGAGTAGTTCTTTGTAGACCTTCGGGTCCGTAGTTAGTAGCTAGATGGCTTCCTCTCTCTCGCTGAATTCTCAATACAATGGTCTCTTGGAGATCCATATGATGTAACTCTTTTTGCGGTGTGTTTGTTGGGATCTGATGAACTTTGAGTTTATGATCAGTCATATCTTTTTATATCCATGAAAGTTATTTGAGTTTCTTTGATCTCTTATATGCATGATCTCTTATAGCCTCGTATTTCTTCTCCGATATTTGGGTTTTGTTTGGCCAACTTGATCTATTTATCTTGCAATGGGAAGAGGTGCCCGGTAGTGGGTTCGATCTTACGGTGCTTGATCCTAGTGACAGAAAGGGAAACGACACGTATGTATCGTTGCTACTAAGGATAAAAATATGGGATCTATATCTACGTAATAGATAAACGGATCTTGTCTACATCATGTCATCGTTCTTATTGCATTACTCCGTTTTCCCATGAACTTAATACACTAGATGCATGCTGGATAGCGGTCGATGTGTGGACTAATAGTAGTAGATGCAGGCAGGAGTCGGTCTACTAATCTTGGACGTGATGCCTATGTAATGACCATTGCCTGGATATCATCATAATTATTTGAGGTTCTATCAATTGCCCAACAGTAATTTGTTTACCCACCGTTTGCTATTTTTCTTGAAAGAAGCTACTAGTGAAACCTACGGCCCCCGGGTCTTATTTCTCATATATTTGCTTTGCGATCTACTTTTCCTTTGCATTTTTATTCAGATCTATTAAACCAAAAATACAAAAATTCTTTTTTGCACTTTACTTTATTTGCGATCTATTATTTCAATCTATTAAATCTTCCTCTCGTCATCATGCAATTTCTGGCATCGTTACCCGAAAGGGATTGACAACCCCTTTAACACGTCGGGTTGCGAGTTTTTGTTATTTGTGTGCAGGAGCTATTTGCGTTGTGTTGCTTGTTCTGCTACTGGTTCGATAACCGTGGTTTCATCACTGAGGGAAATACCTACCGTCGCTGTGCTGCATCATCCCTTCCTCTTTGGGGAAATACCGACGTAGTCCTAGCCCACAGGAGCTTTCTGGCGCCATAGTCAGGGAGCAATCAAAAGGAATTTCTGGCGCCGTTGCCGAGGAGGATCTTCAAAATAACCAGGTTCCTAATCACAAATCTCATCTCCTCGCAATTTACATTATTTGCCATTTGCCTCTCGTTTTCCTCTCCCCCACTTCACACAAATTTGTCATTTTATTCGCCTCCCTTTTCCGTTCGCCGTTTTCTTGCCGGATCTGTTTTTGAGTGCAATCTTGTTGTGTGGTCATCATGACTCAAGAGAACACCAAATTATGTGATTTCTCAAATACCAACAACAATGATTTTATTGGCACTCCGCTTGGTCTTCCCGCCACTAGTGCGGAGACTTGTGATACTAATACTGCTTTGCTGAATCTTGTTATGAAAGATTAATTTTCTGGTACTCCTAATGAGGATGTCGCATCACATCTTAATACCTTCATGGAATTATGCGATATGCAAAAGAAAAAAGATGTGGACAATGATGTGGTCAACATGAAATTATTTCCGTTTTCTTTGTGTGATTCTACAAAAAAATGGTTCTCTTGTTTGCCTCGTAATACTATCGATTCTTGGAATAAGTGCAAAGATGCTTTTATCACTAAGTATTTTCCGCCCGCAAAAATTATTTCCCTTAGAACCCAGATCATGAATTTCAAGCAACTTGAACATGAGCATGCTGCACAATCTTGGGAAAGGATGAAAATGATGCTAAGGAATTGCCCAACTCATGGGTTAAATCTTTGGGTGATCATACAAAAAAATTATGCAGGGTTGAATTTTGTCTCTCGTAATCTTTTAGATTCCACCGCAGGTGGAACTTTTATGGAAATTACTTTAGGTGAAGCCACCAAATTGCTTGATAATATCATGGCAAATTATTCACAATGGCATACCGAAAGAGCTCCTAGTAGTAAAAAAGTTAATTCGGTTGAAGGAATTTCTTCTTTGAGTGATAAAGTTGATGCTCTTATGAAATTGGTTGCTAGTAAAATTGCTCCTGTTGATTTTAATGATACGCCTTTGTCTACTTTGATTGAGCAAAGTAGTGATGCCATAGATGTGAATTTTATCTCTCGAAATAATTTCAACAACAATGCTTATAGAGGTAATTTTAATCCTAGGCTTTTTCCTAGTAATCCCTCTAATAATTATGGTAATTCCTATGGGAATCAACCTTACAATAATAATAGCAATACCTCTAATCTTGAGAATAATATTAAAGAATTTATCAACACGCAAAAAGTTTTCAACACTTTCATAGAAGAAAAATTGAATAAGATTGATGATTTGTCTAGAAGTGTTGATAGAATTGCTCATGATGTGGAAAATCTCAAATTGAAAATTTTTGTGCCTAAAGTTGATGAATCAATTAAAGCTATTTATGTTTCTATGGATGAAAGTAAGAAAAGAAACGCTATGCTTAGAGCTAAAAGAGAATTTTTAGAGAAAGCTTTTTCTAGTGATTATTCTTGCAAAAGTGATGAAGATCTTAAAATGATTGGTGTTTATTCTATTGATTCCTTGTTTAGTAAAGTTAATATTGATGAAAAAGGGACTGGAGAAGAGTCAACTTTAGGTAGAAGGCATCCCAATATTTTGGAGGGTGAAAATCTTGTTGAGAAAATTTATGAAAGTGGGTTTGGAGAGGTCAAAACTTTAGCTAGTGATGCACCCACTCTTTTGGATTACAAAGACTTTAATTATGATAGTTGCTCTTTGATTGATTGTATTTCTTTGTTGCAATCCATGCTAAATTCACCCCATGCTTATGAACAAAACAAAGCTTTTACTAAACATATTGTTGACGCTATGATGAAAGCTTTGGAAGAAAAGTTGGAATTAGAAGTTTCAATTCCTAGAAAATTTCATGATGAATGGGAACCTACTATAAAATTCAAGATTAAAAATTATGAGTGTTTTGCTTTGTGTGACTTGGGTGCTAGTGTTTCCACAATTCCGAAATCTTTAGGTGATGTGCTTGGTCTTACTAATCTTGAAGAATGTTCTTTGAATTTGCACCTGGCGGATTCTAATATTAAAAAGCCTATGGGAAGAATTAATGATGTTCTTATTATTGCAAATAGGAACTATGTTCCCATAGATTTTATTGTTCTTGATTTGATTGCAATCCGTCTTGTCCAAATATTCTTGGTAGACCGTTTTTACGCACTATCGGTGTCGTGATTGATATGAAAGAAGGCAATATTAAGTTCCAATTTCCTTTGAGAAAGGGTTTGCAACACTTTCCTAGAACAAAAATCAGGCCACCTTATGAATCAATCATGAGGGCATCTTATGTATCTCGAACCAAAGATGACAAAACTTAGATCCTTGCTTTATGCCTAGCTAAGGGCGTAAAACTATAGCGCTTGTTGGGAGGCAACCCAATGAATAAAATTTATTTTTGCTTTTTGCTTTCTATTATTGTGTGTTTGCACAATTATTCTACTGGTATGATTGTGTTTTTTGTGTTTTAATTAGTGTTTGTGCCAAGTAAAGCCTATAGGATCTTCTTGGATGATAGTTGTTTGATCTTGCTGAAAAACAGAAACTTATGCAGTCACGAAAACAATTGTTAAAAATCACCAGCACGTGATAAAATACCAATTCTTTTTGCAGTAGATCAGTATACAAATTACCCTGGTCTTCCTATTTTTTCAGAATTTTTGGAGTTACAGAAGTATTCGAAAGTGTCAAATTGCTACAGATTGTTCTGTTTTGACAGATGCTGTTTTCTTTGTGTTGTGTGCTTATTTTGATGGCTCTATGGTTTTCTTTGATGAGTTTTTGCCATAGAAACATTGGAATACAGTAGATATAATACAAAAACAAAATATGAATTGGTTTGATATAGTACTTATAGTAGTGGTTTGCTTTCTTTTACTAACGGATCTCACGAAGGTTTTGTTGAGTTTTGTGTGATTGAAGTTTTCAAGTTTTGGGTTATCTTACGATGGATGAAAGAAGGATAGAAGAGCCTAAGCTTGGGGATGCCCCGGCATCCCAAGCTTTGATCCAAAAATGAGCAACCACCTAAGCTTGGGGATGCCCCCGAGTGGCATCCCCTCTTTCTTCTAACGACTATCGGTATTTTACTCGAATCTATATTTTTATTCGTCACATGATATGTTTTGCTTGGAGCGTCTTGTATGATATGAGTCTTTTCTTGTTTTATTTTGTGTTTTAAGTCATCAATCCTTGCTGAACACACCTATTTGAGAGAGCCAAAATTATATCATGATTTGTTATAATTGCTCTCTGTGCTTCACTTAAATCTTTTATGAGCTAGGACTTGCTCTAGTGCTTCACTTATATCTTTTTGAGCACGGTGTGCTTTGTTATTTTTTAAGGAATGCTTTCTTGATTCACTTTGATTTATTTGAGAGTTAGTATTTTTTTTAAAAGAAATTCTCTCTTGCTTCACTTAAATTATTTTGAGAGAAAGAAAAATTTTATGCTCATGATCTACACTTATATTTGTTTGAGCTTATGAAAAGCAACACATGAAAATTAGTCCCAAAGTGATAGATATCCAAGAAGGATAAAGTAAAAATGTCATGAAGATCATTGGACAAAATAAACTTGATCCTTAGTAATAGTTTTGAGATATGATGATGTGATATGTGAGTTGTGTTGATAAGTAATTATGCTTTAGTAAGAATATTGGTGTTAAGGTTTGTGATTCCCTATGCATGCACGAAAGTCAATAGTCATGCAATGAAATTATATCCTACTTGTGGTGTATTATTCGGTGTTAATTATGCTTAATACTTGCTTATGTGATTATTCGTTTCTTGGTTGGTCGCTTCCCAATCTTTTGCTAGCCTTCATTTTGCACCAAGTATGACCTCTACTTGTGCAACCAAAATCCTTTAAACCAGTTTTTCCATATGAGTCCACTATACCTACCTATATGCGGTATTCTTTTGCCGTTCTAAGCAAATTTGTATGTGCCATCTCTAATTTTCAAAATAAACTTCTCTTTTGTGTGTTTGTTTCGCTCGCGGAACGGTAACGGGTGGCTAATATTTTCCATGCTGGATGTATTATTCTCACGATAAGTGTTTATCCACTTGTCATTGCACGAGAGTAAGGCAAAGGTTTTAGGGATGCCCAGTCCCGAAATGCAAAAATGAATTTACTTTATTTTATCAAATAATAAATTCCTTGGAAAGTGTTGGTATGGAGGGAAACCGTGGATACGGCTAGCCATGGAAAGTGAAAGAATGGTGGAAAAAGGAATAAACTTTATTTTCTGTTTGGGAACCGCCTATGGCATATCTAGCATGGAAAGTGTTCGGAACTCTGAGTCGTTTTCGTTGGTGGGATGGATACACCTCCCAAAATGTTTTTATCTCTATTTTTTCGCTTTGAGCTCTGGCACCTCTACAAATCCCTACTTCCCTCTGCGAAGGGCTTTTCTTTTACTTTATGCAATTTTTATTTTTGAATTTGAGTCTCCATCTTCTCTTACAAAAGCACCAACTAAGAGGCAATATGATCATGCTTAAGTATTGGGTGTAGCTAATATTCATGTGTGTTTCATGAATGGATCAATGTTTGAGCATGATGGGCTAGGGATAACTTATTTTAGCGTTGATATTCTGAAAGACATGGTTGCTTGTTGATATGCTTGAGTATCTAAATTATTATGTCAAAACTAGACTATTGCTTTGAATCACATAAAAGTCCAAATGTCCATGATATAAAGAAAAGAATATGATATGACATGATAAACATCACTCCACATCAAAATTTTTGTTTTTATCACTTACCTACTCGAGGACGAGTAGGAGTTAAGCTTGGGGATGCTGATACGTCTCCAACGTATCTATAATTTTTGATTGTTCCATACTGTTTTATTATCAATCTTGGATGTTTTATAATCATTTTATAGTCATTTTATATCATTTTTTGGTACTAACCTATTGACATAGTGCCAAGTGCCAGTTGTTGTTTTTTGCATTTTTTTACATCACAGGAAATCAATATCAGACGGAGTCCAAATGCCACGAAACTTCACGGAGAATTTTTATGGGCCAGAAGGAACACAACGGGCCCTGGTTGCACCTAGGGGGAGTCCCGAGGAGGGGACAACCCACCAGGGCGCGCCAGGAGGCCCAGGCGCACCCTGGTGGGTTGTGCCCACCTCGGGTGCCCCCCGGACCGCCTCTTTTCTCTATAAATACCCCAATATTCCAGAAACCCTCACTACAAAAAAAAAGACACATCCGTGACATTTTGGGCCGAACGAATTTTTTTCTGTCATACATATGACACTTCTATGACGATAATTGTGACAAAAACCGGTATCATCATAGATGTGGTGGGCTCCTACTTCTATGACAAAAAATCATGACACAAAATGGGCTTTTCGTCCTGGGCGGGCTGGAGACGCAGCTGCATGACATTCTTTGGGCCGTCCATGACGGAAAAAACTGTGGCAGAAGCGAGGGCCAGGAAAATTTCAGGGAGTTCCCGGTTATGGTGGGAGGTCGGGGGCCGAGCGATGCGCGTTTCTCTCATACACGTATGCGCGTGTGTGCGAGGCGTTGGCTCTAACTGAACCTGAGCGAGGCGTTGGGCTCTAACTGAACCCGAGTGATTGCACTGCAGGCTACGCGTTACTGAACCTGAGCGATCGATCGATGGCCGTTAACTGAACCCGATCGAGCGATTCCTTCGCTACTGCTGCTAACTGAAGCCGAACGATGCTGCCTCTGGATGAACAGTGAGCGTTGCTGGGGGGTTTGGATGAACAGTTCCCGGTGGGGGTGGATGAACAGCACCCCGTGGTGTTGCCTCTGGATGAACAGGACCCCGATCGATCGAGCCGGTTGGGGCTGGATGAACAGGACCCTGTGGAGGGCAGGACGAACAGGACCACCCCATGGAGGGCAGAATGAACAGTAGACGGTGGAGGGCTGGATGAAAAGTAGCCCGTGGAGGGGTGGTTGAACAGGAGCCCGTGGAGAGGGCTGGTTGAACAGTAGCCGGTGGAGTAGCGCGTGGTGGAGGCTAGATGAACAGGAGCCCGTGGATGAACAGTCGCAGGTGGAGGCTGGAGGAGGTCGACGGTGGATGAACAGTAGCCCGTGGAGGCGGGAGGGGGTCGACGGTGGAGATGAACAGCGTCCCGTGGAGTCCCGTTTTGCGGTACGCCACACCCCTCCCGATGAACAGGACCCCCGTTTCGACCGTAGCGCTCCAACACAAGTCCGTTTCCTCCGTTTTGCGGTACGCCACACCCCTCCCGATCAACAGGACCCCCGTTTCGACCGTAGGAGGTCCGTTTCCTCCATTTTGCGGTACGCCAGACCCCTCCCGATGAACAGGATCCCATTTCAAACGTGGCCGGTCGAACACAAGGCCATTTCCTCCGTTCTGCGGTACGCCAGTCCTCGTTTCCATCGGCTGTTCCGTCCAAGCCCTCCCGATGAACACGACGACACATTCCGTTCCGACCCAGCCAATTGGCTCCCCATGAAGACGACGACGACGATGTTTCTCCGTTCCGACCCAGCCATGAACACAAGCCCTGGCCGTACGTATGCGCGAGTAGGCGTTCGAGACCCTGCCCGTATGTACATATGTGGCCGTATTTTCTTTCTTGCAAACTGGCTGATGTACGTACGTGTACATGCTACGTGCGCGCCTCTACTACGACATGTGCGCGCCTCTACATCGACCAGTATGTACGTACACGTTCGCGACCAGAATGACAATGCTACGTACGCTTCGACCAGGTGGGTCCTGACTGTCAAGCACTTCCTTGCCTGCGAAGATGTAGCTGGTGGGTCCCAGCAGTCAGGGGGCAAATTGTTTTTTTTTCGAACGCACTTCCTTGCGTGCGAAGATGTAGCTGGTGGGTCCCAGCAGTCAGGGGGAAACATTTTTTCGCGAAATACAGTGGCCCGTCCGGTGGGTCCCAGCTATCAGGTGGAGGAATCATTATTTTCCGCGTAATAAGGAGGCACTTCCTTGCTGCGGTCGTGGACCCAGCTGTCAGCCTCTCCACGTACAGTCCATGTCCAATGGAAGTCATTCCTTGACCATGTTGACCACGCCGCACCGAGAGCACCAGGGCGGTGGACGACGGCGAGGCCTAGGAAGGGGACAACGGGGAGGCGGGGAAGACGCGGCAGTGGAAGCCCGCGCGGAGAGGAGTACAAGGGTTCACTGGTTCGGCTGCGGTGTGAGGCTGCCGTCGCCGCAGGGCCTTGCCAGCGGTGGGAATAGTAGGGGCGGTGAGGCCTCCGCGGCAGCACAGCCGGCCACGGGAGGCAGGAGCATGCGGCACGACCGGCGCTGCTTTGGGCGACTTGAGCAAGAAGACCAGAGGTTGGAGAAGCACTACGGTCGTTGGATGGACATCGTACGGTCACTCGAGCTAGAATCGTTCATATTGACTAAAGTTGACAAAGGCCCCCGTCCCAATCAACTTAGTAGGCCCACAAGTCAGCCTCCCACCATGGTGGGTCACAGCTAGCAGGGGGAGTATTCATTTTTTTGTGCGTAATAAGGAGGCACTTCCTTGCGTGCGAAGATATAGCTGGTGGGTCCGAGCTGTCAGCGGCGGTAATGTTTTTTTCGCAAAATACAGAGGCCCTTTCGGTGGGTCCCTGATGTCAGGTGGAGGAATCATTATTTTGCGCGTAATAAGGAGGCAGTTCCTTACGTGCGGCCGTGGACCCAGCTGTCGGCCTCTCCACGTACAGTCCACTTCAGATGCATGTCGGTCGTTGACCACGTTGACCAGGCCGCGCCGAGAGCACCAGGGCGGTGGACGACGACGAGGCCTAGGAAGGGAACGACACGGAGGCAGGGAAGACTCGGCAGTTGTTTCCCACGCGGAGGGGAGTACGACTGTACGAGGGTTTACTGGTTCGTCTGCCGTCGCCGGAGAATAACAGCAGGTGTGGGTGAGTAGAGGGATGGCTAGGCCAGCGATGGGAGTATGGTGGGGCGGTGAGGCCTGCGCGGCAGCAGAGCCGGCCGCGGGGAGGAGGGAGCAGGCAGTCCCGCCGGCGCTTGTTTGAGCGGCTGGAGCAGGAAGAGCAGAGATTGAAGAAGCACGACGGCCGTTGGATGGCCATCCAACAGTCACTGCTTGTGCGTCAACCTTTTTTTAGGAAAGCCTCAAATCTGTGGAAAACAGCATACAGCCCATCTGCCATTATTTCTAATAATTTACAGCCCATTTGCTAATTATTAAGGTTTTTTTGGAGCCCATATTCTTTTTGTTAGCATTACAGCCCATATTGTGGCCACGGTTAAAAAATTATACGAAATTTTGCATATTTCGGTGCGGTCCGAACTGTTTTTAATCCCGAAATTTCGACTCACATTCAAACTGATTTTAAAAATAAATGTATATCAATATAAAATCCAACAAATTCTCCACGCATAGAAATTAATGTAATTTAAAATCTCGAAATGAAAAAAAGATATTTGAAACTAATTGCCGGTTTGATGTGTTTTAAAAATGTACAACCCATTTCTCATTACTGATGGGCCATTTTCTCGGCCAGCCGAATGAAAGCTCTCCTCGTCTTGAAAGATTTGCAGCCCAACAGGCCTGACAAAGCGACTTACTTGGCAAATCACAAAAAAACTGGGTTGTGGCCGTGGACCCAGCTGTCAGCCTCTCCACGTACAGTACTCTTCCGATGGAAGTCGTTCCTTGACCACGCTGACCTCGCCGCGCGGAGAGCACCACTGCGGTGGACGACGCCGAGGCCTAGGAAGGGGACGACGCGGAGCCGGGGAAGACGCGGCAGTGGAAGCCCGCGCGGAGAGGAGTACGAGGGTTCACTGGTTCGGCTGCGGTGTGAGGCTGCCGTCGCCGCAGGGCCTGGCCAGCGGTGGGAATAGTAGGGGGCGGTGAGGCCTCCGCGGCAGCACAGCCGGCCACGGGAGGCAGGAGCATGCGGCACGACCGGCGCTGCTTTGGGCGGCTGGAGCAAGAAGACCAGAGGTTGAAGAAGCACTACGGCCGTTGGATGGACATCGTACGGTCACTGGAGCTAGAATCGTTCATATTGACTAAAGTTGACAAAGGCCCCCGTCCCAGTCAACTTAGTAGGCCCACAAGTCAGCCTCCCACCATGGTGGGTCCCAGCTAGCAGGGGAGTATTCATTTTTTTGTGCGTAATAAGGAGGCACTTCCTTGCGTGCGAAGATATAGCTGGTGGGTCCGAGCTGTCAGCGGCGGTAACGTTTTTTTCGCGAAATACAGAGGCCCTTTCGGTGGGTCCCTGATGTCAGGTGGAGGAATCATTATTTTGCGCGTAATAAGGAGGCATTTCCTTGCGTGCGGCCGTGGACCCAGCTGTCGGCCTCTCCACGTACAGTCCACTTCAGATGCATGTCGGTCGTTGACCACGTTGACCAGGCCGCGCCGAGAGCACCAGGGCGGTGGACGACGGCGAGGCCTAGGAAGGGAACGACACGGAGGCAGGGAAGACTCGGCAGTTGTTTCCCACGCGGAGGGGAGTACGACTGTACGAGGGTTTACTGGTTCGTCTGCCGTCGCCGGAGAATAACAGCAGGTGTGGGTGAGTAGAGGGATGGCTAGGCCAGCGATGGGAGTACGGTGGGGCGGTGAGGCCTGCGCGGCAGCAGAGCCGGCCGCGGGGAGGAGGGAGCAGGCAGTCCCGCCGGCGCTTGTTTGAGCGGCTGGAGCAGGAAGAGCAGAGATTGAAGAAGCACGACGGCCGTTGGATGGCCATCCAACAGTCACTGCTTGTGCGTCAACCTTTTTTTTAGGAAAGCCTCAAATCTGTGGAAAACAGCATACAGCCCATCTGCCATTATTTCTAATAATTTACAGCCCATTTGCTAATTATTAAGGTTTTTTTGGAGCCCATATTCTTTTTGTTAGCATTACAGCCCATATTGTGGCCACGGTTAAAAAATTATACGAAATTTTGCATATTTCGGTGCGGTCCGAACTGTTTTTAATCCCGAAATTTCGACTCACATTCAAACTGATTTTAAAAATAAATGTATATCAATATAAAATCCAACAAATTCTCCACGCATAAAAATTAATGTAATTTAAAATCTCGAAATGAAAAAAAAGATATTTGAAACTAATTGCCGGTTTGATGTGTTTTAAAAATGTACAGCCCATTTCTCATTACTGATGGGCCATTTTCTCGGCCAGCCGAATGAAAGCTCTCCTCGTCTTGAAAGATTTGCAGCCCAACAGGCCTGACAAAGCGACTTACTTGGCAAATCACAAAAAAAACTGGGCTGTGGCCGTGGACCCAGCTGTCAGCCTCTCCACGTACAGTACTCTTCCGATGGAAGTCGTTCCTTGACCACGTTGACCACGCCGCGCGGAGAGCACCACGGCGGTGGACGACGGCGAGGCCTAGGAAGGGGACGACGCGGAGCCGGGGAAGACGCGGCAGTGGAAGCCCGCGCGGAGAGGAGTACGAGGGTTCACTGGTTCGGCTGCGGTGTGAGGCTGCCGTCGCCGCAGGGCCTGGCCAGCGGTGGGAATAGTAGGGGCGGTGAGGCCTCCGCGGCAGCACAGCCGGCCACGGGAGGCAGGAGCATGCGGCACGACCGGCGCTGCTTTGGGCGGCTGGAGCAAGAAGACCAGAGGTTGAAGAAGCACTACGGCCGTTGGATGGACATCGTACGGTCACTAGAGCTAGAATCGTTCATATTGACTAAGTTGACAAAGCCCTTCGTCCCCGTCAACTTAGTAGGCCCACAAGTCAGCCTCCCACCAAGGTGGGTCCCAGCTAGCCGGGGGAGTATTCATTTTTTGTATGTAATAAGGAGGCACTTCCGGTGGGTCCGAGCTGACAGGGGGGGGACGTTTTTTTCGCGAAATACGGGGGCCCGTCAGGTGGGTCCCAGCAGTCAGGGGGCAAACGTTTTTTCGCAAAATACGGTGGCCCGTCCAGTGGGTCCCTGCGGTCAGTTGGAGGAATCATTATTTTCCGCGTAATAAGGAGGCACTTACTTGCTGCGGCCGTGGACCCAGCTGAGACTCTCCACGTACAGTATACTTCCGATGGAAGTCGTTCCTTGACCACGTTGACCTCGCCGTGTTCCGTTGCATGCATGCGTCCATGGGCGTGGTGCGTCCCCACTGTCAGCCTCTCACGTACAGTCATCTTCCGATGACTCTCGGTTGTTGACCACGTTGACCACACCGTGCCGAGCGCACCCAGACTGGAACGACCCGGAGATGGGGAAGACGGGGCATCTTTGCCCATGTGGAAGAAAATACTGGGAGAAAACTCAGTTTACATCGAAAAAGAAAGTGGGAGAAAATTCAGAGACCTGCTGGGTCCACCTGAGGAGGGGAATATGTTGGGAGGAAGGAGATTCAAAGCACGGCAGCCGAGTGAACTAGTTTTTTTACGGACAAGTGAACTAGTTTACATACATAAGCAAATAGCCACTAAAAAAGCAATCAGGTTAATGGGTTCTTAAAAGAAATATTTCGGACAAAACAGATAATTACGACACATAGGCTAATGCATGAAACACTCAGATGATAAAGGTGCTTATAAACAGATAAAGTACAACATCTAGACCTTCCTGGCACGCTTGATCATGACGCTGCGGCTGTCCGTGTACTCGTCGGTTACGGGAAGCAGACACGCCCTCATGTCCAAGATCTGCCTGTACATGTCGTAGCATGCGTATGCGTCCTTGGCCGCGTAGGTTATGTAGGCTAGATTCAGAGGTACCTCCCACGTGTTCAGGTCGTCTTCTTTCATGTTGGCGTATCAGGGGTCGATGATGGTCTCAGCGAGGTCAACCACGGAGTCCTTCTCCTGCCCGTTGCTGATGATCTTGTATTGCTTCTGGATGTCGACAAGCTTGTTGCACCAGATGGCCGAATCGTCGCGTTCTTCCTTCTCTCCACCGTAGCGAAGGTGCAGTCGGCGCTGCCGATGAAACGGGCGAATGCTCCAGAACCTGGTGCAGCCATAGGACTGAGGCGAGGCAGAGCTTCACCGAGTCCGTATCGTTGGTGTACATCACATTCAACTTGGTGCAGCCATAGGACTGAACGGCGAACTCAAAGGGGAACTCCTTGCTGAAGTCCATATCCAGCAGGCTCACCCCTCGGATCGCCATTGGAGTCTCTTCGAGTGAACGAGTGTGTAGGCGGCGGCAGCAGTTCGTTTTTCAGCTCTTGGGGAACTGGATTCAACAGTAAGCTGAGTGTGTACAGGCGACAACAGTTACTACCCCTCCCTCGTCCGCTGCACGCCCGGCAGAAGATGCACCCTCGGCCACACGTCGGTTCACGAGCGGGTCTGTATTGGTACTGTAATAACAGGAGTTAGTGGTCACTTTACTTAAATTTAATTAGCTTTAATAGAAATTTATACTTAAAACAAGCAATGCATTCGCTCGTTCTATCAGTGCCACAGGATCAACATGCACAACAATTAGAATTATTATTCTCAGGACGCTCACGATCAGCACATTTGTCGCACTTTCACAAAGATAATACTACCAAGTTTGAACTGTTTGTTATGGTTGTTGTCCTCTGCATCATCATGCCGTGTTTCCCAGCTTGCAAGATTCAGAACCAACAAATAAGATCCAAATAATAAGTACAACAAAGATGCCTACACATCTCATTGATTCCCAGCTTGCAAGATTCAGAACCAACAAATAAGATCCAAATAATAAGTACAACAAAGATGCCTACACATCTCATTGATTCCCAGCTTGCAAGATTCAGAACCAACAAATAAGATTCAAATAATAAGTACAACAAAGATGCCTACACATCTCACTGATTCCCAGCTTGCAAGATTCAGAACCAACCCATTAGAGCCTTTTGATAAAGTGAATATCGGGATTAAATCCATCTTGGCTAGCCATGTCATACAATCGAAGAACTTGGCGAATGCTCTTGACCGTCACAACATCTGTAGTTGAGTATTCCTGTTTGCACAGCGCAGATAATAAAGAGCATGATTACTATAATAGTGGCACTAGTGGAAGTCAACCTGCAGCTCCACCCGATGATTCAATTCATGCCACTTTTTCTGCAGTTCGCCTGAAATGAAGCAAAGATTGCATCATTCAGCTACGGCTCATCTTGCAAAGGCTAATAAAATGTTGCACGAGATTACCAGCAGAATTTGACGGAGATTTTGGAAACTCCAATCACCATTTTGTGCAGTTCCACCAAAATTGAGAGATGTTGCCCATGTAACATTTTAGTTGAACTGCACAAGACACTCATTCCAAAAAAGTGTTTTGTGCAGTTCACCAAAAGGTCACAATAGCAACAAGGTGAAATGGATATCCCTATCTGCACAAAAAGATAGAAAGTAAACAGTTGCTGGTCAATAAGAATATACGAAACATATACAAAATGAAAAGAAGCATCTTAATTATGTTCATGGCAATCACGCAAGGACAGTAGAAATTTTAAAACGTCAGCAATGCTTCATGTTACCAGAAGCATTACGATCAACAATGAGATTCCTCAAATATGGGATTACTTTAATGGTGGCATTGCTTGTTTACCAGACACAGTAAATCAACAGCAGCTAAAGAGTTGGTTTAAGGGCATGGGACCGTGGGGACACCAGGACACTCAGCA
Source organism: Triticum aestivum (assembly GCF_018294505.1). Classification (NCBI taxonomy): domain Eukaryota; kingdom Viridiplantae; phylum Streptophyta; class Magnoliopsida; order Poales; family Poaceae; genus Triticum; species Triticum aestivum. The sequence continues at coordinate 73,074,965 of NC_057805.1, forward strand.
GCGTAAAGGAGCAACTTACTTATCATACTGGGGAAAACAGCAGGAGTGCCATTTGTAACACAGTTTAATTGCATCTTATCACTGGAGGCATTAGATTAACAATAACACTGGTTAGACATGTCCCTAAGGTAACAGTGTGATCGCTTCATTTTACATGCGCCCTTACATTAACAACAGCAAAAGGTTGGTATAAGGACATGCGACAGTGGACGCATCAGCACAATGTACCTACAAGGAGGCATAAAGTGGTGATGCCGAGTTTGTTCATGCTATGTGAGGGCAGCAAACCTAATCCTGGAGACCTTGTACTATGTGAGGGCAGCAAATCTAATCCTGGAGACCTTTTACTATGTGAGGGCAGCAAATCTAATCCTGGAGACCTTTTACTATGTGAGGGCAGCAAATCTAATCCTGGAGACCTTTTACTATGTGAGGGCAGCAAATCTAATCCTGAGACCTTTTACTATGTGAGGGCAGCAAATCTAATCCTGAGACCTTTTACTATGTGAGGGCAGCAAATCTAATCCTGGAGACCTTTTACTATGTGATGGCAGCAAATCTAATCCTGGACATACTCTGTTGACTTGTCCACCAGCCGCCACTTTCTATCCTTTTTTCAACCAATAATAGATCTGTTCCTTATCCAGTTTGTACTGCGTTTTCCCATTATTTCCCTTTTCAACCAAGAGACCGGTTGGGTATCCGGTCTCTACTACTTTCACCATATTATTTCCTCTTTGAATCAAGTCCTAGATTCATGCTACAACTTTCCCCCCTTTCTTCGTTGTTTGAACAAAGCCCTAGATTCGAATGCATGAAGTAGCTTTACCTCTAATAATACTAAAAATTTAGGTGGCTTTGGAAGAGCTGATGGGAGTAGAAAAAGATGCACATGCAGACACGTGGGGAGCTGGGGCAGTAGAGCAAGGCCGCTTTCGAAGAACTTATACCTGAGGGTCGCCGGGATGTCGGCGGCGGCAGGTCGGATCTGCGGACAATACGGCAGGGAGGAAGAAGGGTCGGAGGACCTCCCGAGCCGGCGCTGTGTCAGAGAGAACGGCACGGGCAGAGGATCGGGCCCCTCCGGCAGCTGTGGGTTTCCTCCCTCGGCGGCGATGACCGCGTGAACGATGCACCTTTTAGTCCTCTACACACACCGGCCGAAGGGATCCGGCCGGATCTGTGACCAGCGGTGAGCAGAGAGAAAATGTCGCTACCGCTGTCTTGTTTATATCTGGAGAGGATGAGAGAATGAAGAGAGCAACCCTAGTAAAGCAAGCGCTCAGGCCCCTGCGTCCATATATAGTGGAGTGATTATCTTTTTTCTCTCCACAACAAGCGTTTCAATTTGTGTACGTGGCATTAAAGAAAAGAAACTCTCTATTTAAGGTGACTACTGTACGACTCCTACTTACTACTAGTAGTACTACAGTATTGTTCACTTGTGCTCCCCGCCCCTTCATTCATTGAACAACCCCACGGGTGAATAAACATACAGTAAGTACTGTATTTATATAGAACGAACAAGCTCGAACTATTTTCGCGTAGTTAAAAGTTGAGGGCGGGGCTTTTCCCGGGCAGTACGCGCGGCAGTTTTCGGGTAGGCGGTTTGACAGAGAGGCGAGGAGGGTGAGCGAGTGGGGCTGTGCGATTTGACGGCGCGTTACTGCTGGAAAGACTTGTGATATGACCACTCACTATAGTCATGAATTACTGGCGCTCCGACCGGGGTGATGCCCCCTTCCGTTCCGCGCTCTAATCTGGTGCATGACACGTCGACCCGGATGCTGGCTCTCCCACATGTCGGAGTAGTAAGAAGGAGCAAAGAATGATGCGGTATATACTAGTACTATACTAGAGTACTACTCAGGTCGGAGGAGTGCGAACCACGGCAGCCCAGTGAACCAGCAGTGCGAACCACGGTAGCCCAGTGAACCAGCAGTAGAAAACAATGTGGTGATATGGCCATAAAAAACAATGTGCTACGGTCCACACTGTAGCATGTACAGTAACACTCCTCTTTGTTTGGATCCCTGAGTTAGAGCTAGTTTGGGTTGAAATAGCCTCAAATTATCGAAACAAGAGGGGTTAGTTTGAGCTAGTTTGCTCTAACCCAGCTAAAAAAACTAGCCCGGTGGAGAGGTTCTAATTGGGTTAGTTATCCTCGGGCCCACTAAAAGAGAACTAAAAAAATCTCCCCTGCCCGCACCAGATCGCTCCCCCCTCTCGCACGACTCCTCTCTGTTCCCCATAGGGCCGCTCGCCCTCTCTCTCCTCCGGCCGCCCTCTCCTTCCGGCCTCCGCCGCCCTACTCCGGCCGCCCTCTCCCTCCGGCCTTCGAAGGTCGCCCCGCTCCCCCTTCACCAGTCGTTTTTCTCCCTCTGTCGTGCGCGGCGGCGGCGCATCTACCAGGGAGGTCGCGAGAGGGGTGAGTTTGTTCGTTCCTTCTCTGTCTCACGGCCATATCATTGATCTTGCTTGCTCTAGCGCTAATTCTGATTTGGAAAAGTAGATCCTGATCAAACTTGGTATAGATTTGTGGTGCACGCATGGAATTGTTTGATGCTGCTTGAGGAGGTAATAAATCTTTCTAGAGGCCCAAAGATTCAGGTCACCTTTCTAGGTATTTCAATTTCAGGCTTGCATTATTTCTAGAGGCCCAAAGATTCAGTTCACCTTTCTAGGTATTTCAATTTCAGGCTTGCATTATTTCTAGAGGCCCAAAGATTCAGTTCACCTTTCTAGGTATTTCAGTTTCAGGCTTGCATTATTTCTAGAGGCCCAAAGATTCAGTTCACCTTTCTAGGTATTTCACTTTCAGGCTTGCATTATTTCTAGAGGCCCAAAGATTCAGTTCACCTTTCTAGGTATTTCAGTTTCAGGCTTGCATTATTTCTAGAGGCCCAAAGATTCAGTTCACCTTTCTAGGTATTTTAGTTACAGGCTTGCATTATTTCTAGAGGCCCAAAGATTAAGTTCCCAGTCGGCGGCAAGCGGCCCTGCTACCCATGCCGGTGTCGACCTCAACTCGCAAGGGCCGGCGTCGGAGGGGTTCCCGGGGCTTGGGCTCTACAGAGCCTTCCTCCAGAGCGACGATGGCGAGCTCCTCCCTCGGTGCGTGAGGGGCTCCGGGCTCCCTCCCTATCGTGAATGACTTCCGTGATGAGTTAGCTCATTCTTTGTTTCATGAAGTGTTTTTTTATTTTGTGAAGCTTGATTGACGACTTGTATGTTTAAGTGGGATATCTCATTTGTATGGACAAAGTAAAAATTATCATGTTTTGCATGCTTGATTTGTATAGATGGTTCGTTTATGTCAATTGTGAGCGGGAGGAGGCCACAGAAGAGCCGGCCACACCAAGAGGGTGCTTGGATCCAAGGGACTTATTTTAGTCTGACTAAAAATAGTCTCTTTAAGAGGCTAAAGTTCCAAGCACCCCTGACTAAAGAGGGGCTAAAACTAGTCTTGAGACTAAAAAATTTAGTCAGGGGTACCCCTACTAAAATGTGGATTAGTCCTCTCTCTCCTCATTTAACTCCTCTCCTTTAACACAGGCGAGTTCTGGATTGGAGGGTTTGGAGGATAATAAATGCTCATTAACTTGATTTTAGTCTCTTTAGTATTTGGATCCAAGCATGGGTGAGGCTAGCAAGTTTTAGTCCCACTACTTTTAGTCATGGAACTAAAACGTATCCAAGCACCCTCCAAATCCGGCAGGAAATAGGGTCCAAAGTAGTCAAATGATTGAGATAGAGCATTTATTGTCAATCTAACCCTGCCATCCATACACCTCTTTGGTTTAGAGTTAGTTCAGGGTTAGAATCTAACTCTAACCTCTAACTGAGTTAGAGTTCTCCTCGTCTCGGTTCATCGCCATCATACTTTCCCCATTCCTGTGTTTTCAGTATCCTGCGAATCAAAGAGGCCCTTTTTTTGCGGGAAAAATCAAAGAGGCCCTTAGACTGGTTTCGGTCCGGTCATTTTTTATAAACGTGTTATGTCCAAAATTTAATGAACGTGCTCCGGTTTCCACGAAAATAATCCGGTTTCATGTAGTAATTCATTCATTTATTTATTCTTCTGCGGGGGGTTTGCATGTAATTCGTGAGGTCTGAAATGTAAAGTACCCCGGCATATGCTCCGAGTCGTGCATGCACTACGACCCAGATGCTCTATGTCCCACATGTCGGCGAATGGGAGCACGTGGAAATAGCCTAGGAGTACATATAGGAGGATAAATGCGTGAAATAATATGTACTGTGAAGCGTAGCCGCGGTTCGAAAAGGAGACCTAAAGTGATGACAGCTATAGGTCGCACGCACCCAACTAGTGGTACTAGACATACGACTAATTTTTCCCTCAAAAAAAAGAGGCACGAGTGCTCAGTACTCCTATTCTATAAACACGAGTCCCATCTGACAACAGCGTCCGTGCTACAGCTAGCTCTCCTCCCTCGTTTCTCTCTTCTAATTCTAAACTCGGCCGACGCCCGGTGGGCGGGGTGGGTTTGCTCAACTGCGGCCCCACCTCACAGTGAAAACGTTACGACTGGAATAAAAATGCCATATACTCCCTCCGTTCATAAATATAAGCCTTTTTAGATACTATTTCAAATGGAATACAGCATACAGATGTATGTAGACATAGTTTAGAGTGTAGATTCACTCATTTTGCTCCGTATGTAGTAGTCACTTGCTGGAATCTTTAGAAAGACTTATATTTGGGAACGGAGGGAGTACTATACTAATAAAACATTAAGGCCACGAGGCGATGCAGTGCTGGTTACAGGAGGCAAGAAGAGATGCATCCATCGACGACGTCCACCTCCTCGACTCAGGGCGCCGGCCCACCGAACGGCGCCTAAGTAGCAGCGGCTTTCGTGGCCAGGTCGACGTGCTTCTGAACAATGGCGTCCAAAGATTCCAGCCGCTGGAAGAAGGCCAACGTCTTTCTGTCCTCGCTTGCCTTGTAGTGGCCTATGTAGACGATTTCCTCGTAGACGTGGATGTGCAGGTCGACGGTTTCTTGCATGGCGAGGCGCTGCGCGGCGAGCGCGGCCTCGAGGTGCACATTCTTCGTCGCGACCTCCGGCACCTGCAGGGCCACCAGGGCTTGAAAGAGTTCGTCACCATGGAGGCCGATGAGGGTGGCAGGCAATGAGGAGCCTGGGCGCGCGGGCTGGAGCAGTACGGCAAGGTCGTCCGCGCGCTTCTTGACGGCGGTGAACTTGCGGATGGAGTTGACCATCATGTCGTCCATGCGAGAGGCGAAGCCGGCGTCGGCGAGGGCTACGATGCCTGCGGTCGCCAGCACCGTCTGGAAACGCTGCGCGGTGCGGGGCCGCAGGCCGGCGCCTTGGATGATTTGGCACAGCCGACTGCCGCTCGCGTCCATCGCCTCCATAGGTGCTTGTGGCTTCTGGTCACTTGGTCTTGGATTGGAGTGAGCAGTGTTGCGCAGAGACTTGGGAGTAGATGGATTGGAGTGGTGGGGCGCCTTTATTATATGAGAGTCCAAACTGTGTTGCATTCACATCGTGCTGGCTCTATTCTGCTTCTCCAATTAATTCCCTCTGCATGTAATTGAGGATGCATCATTGACCGTTCAACGTCTCGGGAACCGCTACCCTCTCCCTCCTTGGCATTCAAGCACCTATGGACCCGTCGACGACGAGGTGCCTATGGTGACTTCGTAAATTTCAAGATGATAGTGCCGTGCGTGTGTGCGTTCATAGGGGTGAGTGTATGCGCGTGTATATGAGCGCTTGCGTCTGTACTGTGTAAAAAAACGTAAATGCGTGTCAAAAAGAGACTAGTCAGTATACTCAATATTGTGCACCTCGGAGAGGAAAACGATAGAACTAGTACGTATTTATTTACGGTGCAGATTCACTCATTTTGCTCCATATGTACTCCGTCTCGGTGTAGTCTAGTCACTTGTTGAAATCTCTAGAAGGGCAAATACTCCTTTCTGGTTTACAGGGCTATACTAGCAAGTAGTTGTACGTACTAGTACAATAGTGGGCTCACATAGCAATTTTGTCTCATGCAAGAGCCTGGCTATATGCGTGCTCCAATGTTCGCAACTGCAACGTTCGGTTTGCGCTTGGCTCTTCGCCTCTTCGAGAAGACGAACAATGATGTTACTACTACTGCTTCTACAGTGTCGAATCCACTGCTGCATGTCCGTCCACCGCGAGCGGGACGGATAGCTTGTTGTAGAAGTACTACTAAGCAAAAGCCTGTCCTCGTTTGCGAGCAACCGCGCGCATGGGTGAGGGAGAAGGCGTGTAGTAAAATCAAGCTTCTCCTCGTTGTACGAGTTGACGCGACACATCATAGCACTGGCCCCACATGCTTGCCTCTAAACTTGGCTGAAAGACCCGCAGTGTACAATATATTTGCTGCAACCTCTAACATTTACCCACCACAAATTAAAATATATGTGGCCGTATGCATCGTTCTGATGCAGAGGCCGGGGAGTCCCCCCTTTTCGAAAAAAACAAATTAAAATATATATTCCTGTCTTGACCAGATGAGCGTGCAAACTACAATCACCAGGGTGTCAGGTAGGGCCAGAAGACTATTTTAATTTTTTAAAACTTCGAGACGGCCACATAGCATGGAGCCGACCCCAACGATTTTAAGCTTACAGGCACGGTACACGCTATCCTAGACTACTCTACACATGAAACTGCCACACGAGCGTCCGGGCTGCGCTTGGCTCTTCGCCTCTTCGGGAAGTCGAACAATGATGGAGTACTACTGCACTGGAGGAGTACTACAGTACGCTTCTGGCCATCTGACACCGATTGAACTGCTGCATGTCCACCGCGTGCGGGAGGGAGAGCGTGTAGCGAAAGCTTCTCCTAGTCTTGCCAGCCACCACGCTCATGGGCGAGGGAGGGACGCTCCTGCCTTTGCGTGTATGACAGGTGGGCCCGACAGGTGTGTGGCCAACCTGTCATACAGCCAAAGGCAGGTGCAGTTAAGTCCGCGAGGGAGAGGATAATCAAACTTCTCGTTGATGTACGAGTTGACGCGACACATCAAAGCACTGCACTCGATATATTTCAATAATTTGCGTTTACCGATGCATTAATTACAACGCATGCATGCATGCCGTGACTCTCCTTTTGATACTTGCATGTGTTGATTTAATGCACCTTGAAGTAGTATAAAATATGTGACGGTAAAGCTTTGTAATACCCCGGCCCAAGTCGAGAGATGGTTGTGCACGAGGAGGGCGAGATCATGCAGACCGAACAGGACCCGACGATGGAGCTCTCTAAGGTCTCGATGGACCTCACCGTGCTCCACTGCCCCTTGTGCCTCCGCCCCTTGACGCCTCCAGTGTATGAGGTTCGAATACACCTCGTCCGTTCGGCTGATTGAGCAAGGTGCAGGTTTCTTGATTGATGTGCTGTTCGATTGATTTCTGCAGTGCAAGGGAGGGCACCTGGCCTGCGCGGACTGCCGCGTCGAGCGCCCCGGGAACCAGCGGCAGTGCCAGAAGTGCGAGCGCGGCGGTGGCTTCGACGTGCGGAACACGGCGGTGGACTCCGTCCTTTCGTCGGTGAGGGTGGAGTGCCCGCACGAAGGCTGTGGGCTCTACGTCACTTACCACAAGCTCGCCGATCACCAGAGCGTGTGTCCGCTCGCGCCCTGCAAATGCCCCGTGCCCGTCTGCGGCTACGAAGGCCCGCCGCCGGCGCTCTACCACCACATCAGCACCGCGCATCCCATGCCCGTGCACAGGATCCAGTACGGCAAGGTGCTCCAGCTGCAAGTGCCACTGTCGGAGCCACGGCTCTTGCTGTTCGCGGAGGAGGACCGCCGCGCATTTTTCTTGGTCGGCGGCGTGCTCGACATCGGCGCGCCTATCGCCGTGTCGGTCGTCTGCATCAGAGCGGGGGCGTCCCCACTGCCGCACTACGTGGCCAAGCTGTGGGCGAACGGCCCGCCGGGGGAGCCCAAAGGCACGACCGACGCCGTCAAGGTGGAAATGGAGGTGACAAGCAGCAAGGATCCCGGCGACGTCGACGTGCAGGAGCTGACCTTCTTGACAGTTCCGCCCAAGCTGCTGGCCGGGGCTAAGCTTGTGTCCCTCCACATTCAGATTGACAAGCTCACGTCCTAAATGTTTCTACAGTGCCTTCTGTTTATCTTAGTAATATGCTAATATAGGGATTACCTTGGTCTACTTTAGCTTAAGAAATGGTGGGTTTTGGTGGCGATGCAGCAATTACTTCGACATCAGATCAGTAATTTCCAACAGTCGAACGGATATTTTGTGTCTGTTGGATATAAAGTTCCTTTGGGTAAGAAGTACTACTTGTCATCAAAATGGATAAAAGGAGATGTATGTAGACGTATTTTAGTTCTAGATACGTCCCTTTTTATCCATTTTGATGACAAGCACTCCCTCCGTTCCACAATACATGCCTTCCATTTGTCAAAATATAGATGTATCTAGACATGTTTTAGTATATAGGTACATCCATGATAGAGCCAATCGGATGGTTGAGAACACTACAATTCGTAGCTACAGATGCGTGTGTGACTCCCAGATGCAGAGGCCGGGGGTCATCATCCTCCTTTTCGAGAAAAAACAGACGCGTGTGTGAGAGCTCGCCACGCGGCTATTCCTGTCGAACGCCCCATTAACCGTAAGATATGTATACGACGGTGCCAGTTATTGCACGTACACAGCAGTACTCCCTCCTTTCCGGTTTATAGGGCTTAATTCAAAAATCTCACCAACCAAGATGGTGAGTGGTGGAATATTTTTTGTAGTTTGCAAAAGCACCTAATTAATGCTCTTGTTTTTCTCAAAAAATTATGTTTATCAATGCATTAATTGCAATGCATGCATGCATAAAGTACATGCATTGGTCAATTTTCTCTTAATACTTGCATGCAATGATTTAATGCACCTTGGAATCTGAACATGTGTTGGGGAACAACCAAATTGAGCCTTATAAAATGGAAAAACTAAAATTTTGAGATAAGCCCTATAAAACCGGAAAGGAGGGAGTAGAAAAAGAAGTACTCCATCCGGGAATAGTGCCGCACTTCGAAACTAGAACCGTCAATAAATTTTGAGCTTGCGTCTCGTCACATTCCAAATTACTCCACGCTATATTGAATTGCAAACCTGTTCACACCGATCACAACCTAAACGGTTTCCCACTTAGGAGCGTATTAGTACCACGCTATATTGAATTGCAAACCTGTTCACACCGATCACAACCTAAACGGTTTCCCACTTAGGAGCGTATTAGTACTCGGTTATAAATACTAGTATGCCAAGATGACTGCACATTCCTCCTCAACTCCTCATCCACAAAAACAAACAAGTCATTCAGCATCCTTCCCTTGCGTCTGCCATGGCCAGCGTGAGTTCTGGGTCGAGAGATTGCCACCAGGGAGAGGCGAGCATGGAAGCGGAAGCACGAGAGATGTCCCGCCTCGCTGCGAGAGCAGCCGACATGTCCCGCCGCGCGGAAGTAGCAGCACAGAGGTCCCGCCGCGCCGCTGAAGCAGCACGGAGGTCCCGCCGCGCCGTCGATGCAGCAGACTGGTCCGGCCGCGCCGCGGAAGCAGCAGAGATGTCCCGCCGCGCCGCGGCGGCCTGGGAAAATTTCTCGCGGGCAGGCGACGACTGTTACAGGCGCATGCATGCGATCGTCCATAGCCAGATGGATCAGATCTCCGGCTGGGCGAGGTTGCAGGACGACATGAAAGCCTCGTTTGAACAGGCTACCGGCGTCATCCGGCAACTAAGGGAGGGCAATGAGAGGCTCCGGGCCGAGCGCGACCTGCTGAGGGAGAAGATCGTCCGAAGTGCAGACCAGCAGGAGGAGACCAGTGCCTTGTTGAAGAGGACCGGCGTCATCGTCAAGAAACTTATGGACGAGAATGACATGCTCCGCAACGAGCGCCAAAGGCTGGTGGAGGAATCCGTGGATGTTCTCAAGCAGCGTCTTGAGGACACGAAAGAGCTCATCGCCGCTCGCCGCGGAGACTAGTTCCCGCGGCCTGCAGCAACGCATCAAGAAAGTAGAGATCAGCGAGCCAGATCCTTGTCTTCCTTCTTCTTTTGCCCTTGTGTATTTCGGGCGTAGCCGCATGTGGCTTTTTTAATTATCTTTCTAATTATGTAAGACAATTAATCGTCCTTATCTTTCTGTGGAAGATCAATGTTGCGAGGCTGGAATGAAGAAAACTCTTGCTGTGGCGACCCTGGCGTTGCTGTTCTTCTAGTTGCTGCTGGGCTTCCTTCAGTTTCCTGGTTTCTTTTGATGTAATAATCGGTTTAGGATGTGGATTGTGTCGTCGGTTGTGAAATGTTGGGTTCTAGCGCGGATGTTTGGCCTTTGTTGGCCTCTTGGGATGTTGCGATTTCAATCTGGTAGCTTTTAGTCCTTCGTGTTAGGCTGGAGTTGTGCTGAACTTCTTGTGAATTGTGGTGGTTTTCAGTAATGAAAATCGGAAGGGGCAAGCCCTTCTTTGATCAAAAAAAATTAATCGTCCTTATATATTCATCAGTCTTGCTATAAGTCGCAGTAGATGCTATATAGGTCCGTCGGATCTTACATCAAGATCCGTGCTTTCAGATTTTCTTTTTTCTCTCTTAAATCTCAGTCGAGTGAGACATAGCCACGCCATTAAACAGAGGCTCGGGCGCCATTAATGGAGACCTTGGGAGAGAGGTGGACGGCAGATGGAGGTCAAAGGGCTCTCCTCCCGATAAGCACGCGCAGGGGTCTGATCGCACGCCTCTCGTACTCAAATAGCTACCCTGCACGGCGCCTCCTAGCTAATAAAAAATGGGGACGCGTGGCGGCACGTAAATGGTACTAGTAAGTAGAACGCCCACGGTTTCAATAATACTTGTGTTTCCGATTGTAACGTGACAGCACTTGTTCCAAAATGACTTTGTTGATTGTTAATGTGTGCGCCTTCGCAAATCGGACTGCAAATTTACCACAGCATGTTGGTGCCATGTCATGGCACCAAGCCAAGTTTCATTATTTTCATGCGTGTTTTGGATTTACAGGAATTAAAAAACTAAGTTTCTCAATGTTTCCAACCCAGCCACGACGCCCAGAATTTTGAATTTCATTCCCATTTCTTGCATGGAACCTAGAAATTTACCCGAGGACACACATGTGATTTTTCAACCAACTTTGGTGCACTGGAACATGTGCTTGTATTTCAAATTTGAATTATGCACACAAAGGTGACACGTTCCCTCCCAGAACCACGAGCCTTCTTGAGAGAAGCTCCGATTTGCAAGAAGCTTATACCAAAATTTGTTCCTATTCGGCCAATTTTTTTACCACGGCATGGTACTACCATGACATGACACCATGCCAAGTTTCATGATTTTAAAACCAAGTTTCTCAATGTTCTCGACCGAGCCACGATGCCCAGATGTTTGAATTTTATTCTCATTTTTTGCATGGGACCTACTCCCTCCTTCCATCTATATAGGGCCTAATGTGTTTTTCAAGACAGCCTTTGACTATTGACAAGATTAATAGCACATGAGATGTATACTATGAAAATTATATTATTGGAAGCTCCTTTGACATACAAATTTGAAGGTATGCTTTGTGTAAGTTGCATGTCATATATTATTGCTCTAACGTTTGGTCAAAGTTAGCCTCGAAAAACGCATTAGGACCTATATAGATGGAAGGAGGGAGTAGAAATTCACCCGAGGACACAAATGTGATTTTTCAACCAACTTTGGTGCACGGGAGCATGTGCTTGTAGTTCAAATTTGAATTATGCACATTAAATGACCAAAAACTCAATTAATGTGTAAATAAGGCCAAACGAAGCCGGAATAATTCCAAAATTTAACAGGGCACTCATGTAGTTCTATGTTGCCTTTGTAAATAAACTCAAGGGGGACAACGTATATCGTTTCGCACTCAAAGGTGGCACGTTCCCTCTCAGAACCACGAGCCTTCTTGAGAGAAGCTTCGGTTTGCAAGAAGCTTATACCAAAATCTGTTCCTATTCGGCCAATTTTTTTACCACAACATGGTAGTACCATGACATGACATCCATGCCAAGTTTCATGATTTTCAGACGTGTTTTGGATTTACAAGAATTTTAAAACCAAGTTTCTCAATGTTCTCGGCCGAGCCACGATGCCCAGATGTTTTAATTTTATTCTCATTTCTTGCATGGGACCTAGAAATTCACCCGAGGACACAAATGTGATTTTTCAACCAACTTTGGTGCACGAGAGCATGTGCTTGTAGTTCAAATTTGACTTATGCACATTAAATGACCAGAAACTCAATTAATGTATAAAAAACGACAAACGAACCCGGAATAATTCCAAAATTTAACAGGGCACTAATGTAGTTCTATGTTGCCTTTGTTAAGAAACTCAAGGGGGGGCAGCGTATATCGTTTCACACTCAAAGGTGGCACGTTCCCTCTTAGAACCACGAGCTTCCAAATCGGCCCAATTTTTTACCACAACATGTTAGTGCCATGACATGACACCATGCCAAGTTTCATGATTTCCAGGCGAGTTTTGGATTTACATGAATTTAAAATCAAAGTTTCTCGATGTTCTCGGCCGAGTCATGACGCCCAGATGTTTGAATTTCATTCTCATTTCTTCCATGGGACCTAGAAATTCAACCAAGGACACACATGTGATTTTTCAACCCACTTTGGTGCACCGGAGCATGTGCATGCAATTCATATTTAGATTATGCACATTAAAAGTCCAGAAACTCAATTAATGTATAAAAAGGCCAAATGAACCCGAAATAATTCCAAAATTTAACAGGGCACTCATATAGTTCTATGTTGCCTCTGTAAATAAAATCAGGGGGGAGGCAGCGTATATCGTTTCGCACACAAAGGTGACACGTTCCCTCTCGGAACCACGAGGCTTGTTGAGAGAATCTCCGGTTTTGCAAGAGGCTTATACCAAAACTTGTCCCAATTCAGCCAAAAATTATACGTATGAAAACAGGGTTTTGATTATCCCAAACATCTCGCTACCTAGACCAATAATGTACTATGATTTGAATTCAACATAAAATGGATACAAATATTTGAATTGGAGAGCGTATGGTACATGTAGTTCATAGTGAAATATGATTACTGCTATATGTATGTTTTTTGTTATCAAGATAATATTTAAATTATTGTATAACTTGACAACAATCGTATTCAAATAAGGAAAATTGATTCAAATTTAGTCCATATGGTAGACGACAATATATATGTTCACATGGTGGAGTAAAATGTTCATATATGATGGAAGATCAAAATGTACGACTACATCAATTATAAACCGCAAGGTCACCTAACGATATATTCGAATTCAACATAACGTGGATTCAAAAATTGAAATTCGAGATCATGGCATCTGTAATCATATAAAAAGGGACATTACTCTTTCTTTGGTGGGAATTGATTTGTTTTTTGTTGTTGTTGAGGGAAGTGCGAATCGATTTGGTACTGTGCAGGGTAATCTTGTTCTCCCGATTTTTTTTACATTTTTCTTGTAGTTTTTTCAATGGCATCTATAGCAATATAGTAAAAGGGGACATGACTCTCTTGTGTCTTGTATGAATTGTTTTTTTACACGTTAAGTTTGTTCTGCCGAACAAGGAATCCGCACCTTGTTATCCCGAAATTTTCAAGCTCGAGTATCTTTTGTCTCACCTGCTTTGAAACTCCCGCTTCTTCAACCCGCGCCGCGCCTTGTTATCCCGAAATTTGGACGCGCGCGAGAACTCCCTCCTCATCCGAAATCGCTCCCGCAGCCCAGACACGCGAAATCCCCCTTCTACCCCTCAGCCGGAAATGAAGCTCCACGTCGCGGTGTCAAAACCGGTGGGGGTACGCTGGTAACTTACCCTACATTTCGGACAAGCGCGTCCCTAAGCTTGGCTCCCCCTCCCCCTTCGCCCCCCCATTCGTACACCGAGGCCGCCAAAACCCGCGAAACCCCACGCTCCTCCGTCGGCCTCCCGACCGCCGCCCAGCCGGAGACTCTTCCCCGACTACGTCGTCCACCGCAACAGCTCGCCGTCCCTCATCCACCGCACCGGATGAGGATCCGTTGTCGATCTCGTCGTCCCGCCGGATCAGCCGCCCCGTCCTCCACCTCCAAGGAGCTTCCCCGACGTTCGCCTCGTCTATCGCGCCACCTCAATCCCCACAGCGCCGTCTTGACCTGCCCCACCGGAACCGCAGCACCCTCACCAATTCCTCCGATGAAGCCGAGGCCAACTCGGCGCCACCAAGGAGGTTCTGCACTCACCGCTGCATTTTATCTTTTATTCGATCTCACGGGGCTGCCGGTGCTCGATACCGAGCAGACATGGCGTGTCTCCATCGACGGCGCCGTCGCCGGCCACATCATCCACGGCGTCTCTCCCCCATGTCGTTGCTTCCTCGGCGGCGACTTCCACAACGGCACTAGCTGCAGCTGCTCCGGCTCTCGCTCGCGCTGCGGCTCTGTTCTTGCTGTCGGTCGCGCTGCTGCACTGCTCCTGCTTTCGTTCGTGCTGCTGCTCTGCTCTTGCTCTCGCTTGCGCTGCTGCTGCTGCTGCACGACCTCCGGCAGCTACAGGAGTTGCTGCTTTAGCACTCGCTCGCGGTGCTACTGCACGACTTGCTCTCTGCTAGTGCGTTCCCTGCTCGAGCGTCTGCTGATTTAGATCACTGCTTCTCTGCTACTAGTGCTCGAACGCCCTAAACATCTATTGCAATGCTCTGTTACTAGTTCAATCAGTTTCGACAGTAAAATTCAGTTTCGACTGTGAAGTTCATTTTCTTCAGTTAAGTTCAGAGTGAACAGTACTTACAGCATCTGTCGGAGCGGCCGTGGCGCGGCTGATGCGTTTTACATCTAGCACTTTTTGGTGATGTATTTTACATCATCTATTGCAGATGATATTAGGGTCCCACTTCAGATTAACGTTGTCTGTCTTGTCATGCTTCAGCCTCGTCGCCGTACACCTTAGCGGAGCTGCTCCAACGACGGAACCGTCCATCACAGCGGAGCAGTACCCTCGGCGCCGTTTCCAGAGGCCTCGGATCTTCTTCCCCGCCTCCGACAGTCACACCAGCATCATCACCATCCTCCACGTCCAACCCAATGATGCTGAGGTCCACAAGGCTATGCCAAAGAGGTTGTACACTCGTCGCATCAGTTTGTTTCTCCATTCCTCTGTTCTTCCAATTCATGTGAGCCAAACACCCAGGTTGACTGAAATCCTATGTTTCCAAATGCTCTGTTTTGCACGTGCATTCCTATCCTATTCCTGTGTTTTTCCTGTCCCTGCGTTTATAGAATCCTCCAATTCTAAGGAGCCCTTACAGATTTACTTCATTTTCAGATAGGCGTCAAAGAAAACTCTGTGTGTTATGTCCTGCTCCTGCCGTGCCGTCATCCACCCCACCTGAGGTGCACCATCGACAGAAGCGTTCACTGCAGCAGAGATCCCCCCTGCAGACTTCCTTTCGCCGCCTCAGATCATCTTCCCCGTTGCCGGCAGCCACGCCAACTGCATTACCATCATCGACTGAGCAGATGAACCTGAGGACTACACAGTTCCGGAAGAGAGGTCGCAGTCTTTCGTGTTTGCTTACGTTATACATCGGTTATTATTACCTGCTACTTTATCGTTCAATCTTGAGTTTTGAATTGCCCATGGGTCTCATATCGAGCCAGCAACGAATAGTATCTGTCTACTATCTGGTTCATCTGGGGTCTTCTATGTGGTTCATGTTGGGTGGGCAACAAACAATAGATGATCCATTGTCTATCTTTTTAAACTGAAGCTATAATCTACCTGCTATCATTAGTTTTGGATCCATCCACTCGTTTGCTACCATCAGTCTTGATTTTTGCATGCACCCCTTAGGCCTTACAAAATCTAACTATTTTTTATTATGCATGTCAGATATTGTACACAATCGTACTGAACATGTAGAGAAAAAGAGAAGACCGTTGCGTGCGAATATAATGTCATGCAGACGCCGCTCCATGGTGGGCGAAGTGCCCCCCCTCCTGCATTTCCAGATTGTATTCCAGAGGAAGATAACTGTTCAGATGGAGATTCAGAAGGAGCCGACCACGCCTGTTTACCACCTGAGGTGTTTGCTCTAACCTGGCATGCTGATGTTGGTCATATCATGCATATGGCGCCTTGCATTGCTTACATTATACATCTTATATGTCATCAGCTTAGTTTAGATTTGCTTTGTGTGAATGCCACCTGTTTGGTTTCTATATCATACTCCCACCATTCCTAAATATTTGTCTTTTTAGAGATTTCAACAAGTGACTACATACGGAACAAAATGAGTGAATCTACACTCTAAAATATGTCTATATACATCCGTATGTGGTAGTCCATTTGAAATCTCTAAAAAGACAAATATTTAGGAACGGAGGGAGTATATGGGAATTATGCAATGCCATCTTCTTTAGCCAGGCATCATATACGTGAATCATGCAATGCCATCCTGTTTAGCCAGTCATCGTATATGTGAATTGTATTGTGCCATATTTTTTCCATAATGTATTCCATTTGTCAACAATGTTTATACATTCATCTACTCTTCCTGTGCATCAGCCATTTGAGTCGGTCATGGGAAAATCTGGAGTGAAAACAAGGTCTTCTGAGCAGTCAGTGCTACCTGTCGATGCAGATTTCTTGCTGGTTACAGATAGCTCCTCAGAGGAGGATTCAGAGAGAGATGACCAGTCGTATTCCCCCCCCCCCGAGGTGCATGCTCTAACTTGGCTGGGTTATATTGCTCATATCATGCATATGGTGTCTTGCATTGCCATGCCATCTGCTTAGATTAGACATGCTTTGTGTGAATGCCTACTGTTTGCTTTCTATATCAGATATGTGAATTATGCAATGCCATGTTTTTCAGCCAGTTATCATATATGTGAATTATGCACCGCCATGGAGCCAGGCATCATATATGTGAATTATCTCATGCCATCTTTTTTTCATTATGTATTCCATTTGTCGACAATCTGTGTATATTGAACTACTCTTCATGTGTATCAGCCATTTGAGCCGGTTATGGAAAAATCTAGAGTGAAAACAAGGTCTTCAGAGCAGACAATGGTACCTGTTGAAGCATATATCTCGATGGTTACAGGGAGCTCCTCAGAGGAGGATTCAGAGACAGATGACCAGTCTTATATCCCACCTGAGGTGTATGCTCTAAGTTGCAATGTTTATATTTCTCATATGATGCATATGGTGTCTTGCATTGCTTAGTTTAGACATCATATGCACAATATTGAATTCTATTTGCTTAGTTTAGAGATCATACATGCGAGTGCCAGCTGCTTAGTATATGAATCAATTATGTCAATTATATCATGCCATCCTGTATACTTAGACAACATGTATGCGAATTATTTCATCCCAACCTATTTTAGAAAGACATCATATAGTTTTGTCATGTCATCCTGTTTAGGTACTCATCATATGTTGAATTATGCCATTATATCCTGTTAAGTTATCCATCATATATCTGAAACTGTGTCATGCTATCCTGTTTAGTTAGGCATCATATATGTGAAATTGTGTCATGTTGTCCTGTTTGGTTAGACAACATATATGTGAATTACCACATCTGTCTATCATACAATGTCTGTACGTTCAATTTCTTTTCTTGTTTATCAGCCATTTGAATTGGAGGGAGTGATGGCAGTATCTAAGGGAGCAAAAACCCGTTCTTCACAAAAGACAGTGCTACCCGTCGATGCAGATAGAACCATGGTTGTACTGGCCCACAAACTAGCCCCACCACACATAATCGAGACTCTTCCAGATTGCACACTTACACTGTTGGGCGGAGAACCAGCTACAACCCATCTAACCGCAACCCCAGCGGATAGTAACCCACTTATAGTTGACAAAGCACCATGTCCACCACAGAGTACCCCCACACGAGCAGTTTGTAAAGCTACTGCAGTGCCCAAAGCACGAAGACCACCACAGCTAACCCAAACTCCACGTTTAAAGCAGAAGAGCAACTGTTCTCAGGTCAGATTCCATAGCTATGGTCCATACTCCTTTGCTGTTGCATCACTGTATTTACTCATACCAACTACTTTCGAATTTGAAGGATCCAATTGAAACTCCAATGGCGCAACAGGTATGTTTTAAACCTATTTCTTTAACTGGATTGTTGTTCTAACTTCTTGCTCTATGTTGATTTCAGTTTAAGTTGTATAAACAGTTATGTTCTCATGTGATGCACATTACAAGTGCTGCCAATGCTGTGTAGTTTCTCACACTTATATTCTGTCTATGCTGCTGTGTCTTAAAAATATATGAGTTGAACTGTGTCTCTATCTTGATTAGGGAACATAAACTAGAATGATATGGACAATACAGTGACCATAGTACATAGATATATGTTTGTTTCATGCTGTTATCCTGTCCACCTTACTACTGAACCGGTTTACCAAAATGAGTTTCGTATACTACAAGCTAAACTTGTGATGTGTCTGCTTGTTTCTCTTGTAGTATGCAAACATAATATTGGAGAAGAGCACCCCACTATGCAATGGTAGAGAAAGTAATGCAGATAAGGTTCAAGATAGTGAGACAACCCTGTTGATCTCCAAGAAAGGTGATAAAAACAATCTTGTAGACAGTGAGAAAACCCCACAGTCCTGCGTTGATGTAGTGTTCGAGTTACTGGCCAGTACCGCTGGCACAAGCTCTTCGAACTCGCTGTCTGAATCACTTCGGCTTCTTCAGTCTCAGCTACAACCTGAAAGGCATCAGTCAGCTGTGCTGCGGCAAGAAGCCGAAGGACTGAGGAAGTCCCTGCAGAATTCAGATGCGTACTTTCTTGTGCAACAGCAAGCGCTGGAGGATTTAAGCGCCAAACAAGAGAAAGTTAATAAGCTTGCTAAGCATCTTGCCAGCATTATGGGTACCCAGGATATTGTTTCTTGAACTCTTCTGAAGTGGTTTCAGTTCTGGACTTGTTTTGCTGCGGTGTTTATATGTTGCTTTGTTCCCTATATTTTCACTCGTGGCGAACTTTGATGCCTAGTGGATGTAATATGTGTAATAGCCTAGATAGCCTAGCATAAGTTGCTTGCTTATTTATTTCCTTGTTGTCTTGTTTATTTGTTTGCTTGTAGTCAGTGCAGTTCTTTTTCCGCGGTTTGCTAGTGGCTGCAATAACCTATTTTTTAAAACTAGGCCACAATAACCATGGGCTAATATTTACTATAGTGACACTGGGCCTCCTACGGGCCGTAGAAACAGTGGGCCTTCTATGGGCCGTAGAAACAGTAGGCCTTCTACGGGCCGTATAAACAATGGGCCTTCTACGGGCCGTAGAAACAATGGGCCTTCTATGGGTCGTATCATCAATGGGCCTTATACGGGCCGTATGATCGATTGGCCAAACATGGGCCAATAACAGGCCACATTATGGCCGTAAACGGGCTAGAGTTGGAATCGTCCGTTCATGGGCCGACCATAACGGGCCATCATTAATAGGCCGTATTTGATGACGCTATGAAAACGGCCCAACGTATTAACGGACCACAAACGGGCCGACTGTAACCACGGGCTGAATTTGGCCCACAAGCAGAAAATGACAGTACACGGGCCGTAAGTAAACGAATGCTGGAAATGAGCCCAAGAATAAATGGGCTCTGAGAAGGCCGAAAGATAACATGGGCTAGAAACGGCCCAACGGAATAACGGGCCGTTAATGGGTATAAAGTGATACACTGTTCATTACAGGCCAGTTTCACCACGGGCCATTAATGGTTATAAAGTGATACACTGTTCATTACGGGCCAGTTTCACCACGGGCCGTTAATGGGTGTAAAGTGATACACTGTTCATTATGGGCCAGTTTCAACATGGGCCGTTAATAGGCCAAGAGTTACATAGGGCCTCATATGGGCCGAAAGACGTCATGGGCCATACATGGTCCAGAAGTGAAAACGGGTTGGAATCATATTGGATGGCCCAGATGACGCTACTGGGCCTAATTCGGATAGGGCGTAACGGGCCTCGGGTTAGCGGGCTGTAAATGGGCTATATGCGAACAGGCCGTTAACAGGCTTTCCATGGGCCGGCCCACCACCTTTTGACCAAGTCAAACGGGCCGGCCTTTTCACAGGAATGGGCCTCTGTTGGGCCGTGCCACGTGTTGACGTATCATAGGCGCCTTCCGTCCAATGAGTGGATGACATCTGTCCCAACGATGAGCCGACACGTGTTTCCTCCAGCCAATGATGATTTTACACGCGGAAAATCCCCATTGGTCGGGGTTGTTAACGGGTTATCGGATCCAAAACCCGACCCGATAGCTTAACGGCGTTCCATTACGGTGGATGCCACGTGTCGGTCACGACGAAAGCACTTCTGTGACGCGCGATTTATCGTCATGGAAGTGGACACTTCCGTGATGATAATTTTGGCAATGTCATGGAGCACTTCTACAACAGCACAGGTATGACTATCTTGATTCTGTCATAAATTTTTCATGGATGTACATGCATGACAGAAAACGCGACCTACTGTGACAAACACGCATCATCACGGAAGTCTATTTTTTGTAGTGCCTAGGGGAGTCGACGAAATATTCATCCAGCCGCCGCAGAGTCCAAAACCACCAGATCCAATCAAGACACCATCTCGGATGGGGTTCACCACCTCCATTGGTGCCTCTTCGATGATGCGTGAGTAGTTCTTTGTAGACCTTCGGGTCCGTAGTTAGTAGCTAGATGGCTTCCTCTCTCTCGCTGAATTCTCAATACAATGGTCTCTTGGAGATCCATATGATGTAACTCTTTTTGCGGTGTGTTTGTTGGGATCTGATGAACTTTGAGTTTATGATCAGTCATATCTTTTTATATCCATGAAAGTTATTTGAGTTTCTTTGATCTCTTATATGCATGATCTCTTATAGCCTCGTATTTCTTCTCCGATATTTGGGTTTTGTTTGGCCAATTTGATCTATTTATCTTGCAATGGGAAGAGGGTTCCGGTAGTGGGTTCGATCTTACGGTGCTTGATCCCAGTGACAGAAAGGGAAACGACACGTATGTATCGTTGCTACTAAGGATAAAAATATGGGATCTATATCTACGCAATAGATAAACGGATCTTGTCTACATCATGTCATCGTTCTTATTGCATTACTCCGTTTTTCCATGAACTTAATACACTAGATGCATACTGGATAGCGGTCGATGTGTGGAGTAATAGTAGTAGATGCAGGCAGGAGTCGGTCTACTAATCTTGGACGTGATGCCTATGTAATGATCATTGCCTGGATATCGTCATAATTATTTGAGGTTCTATCAATTGCCCAACAGTAATTTGTTTACCCACCGTTTGCTATTTTTCTCGAGAGAAGCCACTAGTGAAACCTACGGCCCCCGGGTCTTCTTTCTCATATATTTGCTTTGCGATCTACTTTTCCTTTGCATTTTTATTCAGATCTATTAAACCAAAAATAAAAAAATACTTTGCTGCACTTTACTTTATTTGTCGTCACGCAATTTCTGGCATCGTTACCCGAAAGGGATTGACAACCCCTTTAACACATCGGGTTGCGAGTATTTGTTATTTGTGTGCAGGGGATGTTTACATTGTGTTGCTTGGTTCTCCCACTGGTCTGATAACCTTGGTTTCATCACTGAGGGAAATACCTACCGTCGCTATGCTGCATCATTCCTTCCTCTTTGGGGAAATACCGACGTAGTCCTAGCAGACAGGAGCTTTCTGGCGCCATGGTCAGGGAGCAATCAGCAAGGCTTGCGTCAAGGTGACCCCGTTTCCCCCATGCTTTTCAACATTGTGATCGACACTCTCAATAGCCTGCTCCAGCATGCCGTCAGCAACGGCATCCTTCGCCGGCTCACTACCAGGCATGCGGCGTCTAGCATCTCCCTCTTCGCCGACGATGTCGTGCTCTTCTGCCATCCCGACCCGGCCGAGTTGCGCACCATCCATGAGCTCTTAGACACCTTTGGCAACGCCTCTGGCCTTCAGACTAGTTTTGCCAAGTGCTCGGCCACGCCTATCAGGTGCCCTCCCGAGATGTTGCCTGACATTGCTTCCACGCTGTCCTGCCCCATCAAGCACTTCCCGATCAAATACCTTGGCTTGCCATTGTCCGTGCGCAAGGCCTCCTCCTCCGACTTGATGCCCCTGCTAGCCAAGCTCCTCCTCAAGCTTGCGACATGGAAGGCCACGCTGCTCAACCGAGGCGAACGGCTCGCGCTCGTGCGGCATGTCCTCACCGCGATGCCAACCCACATCCTTACGACCATGGTTGTCTCCAAACCCATCTTGAAGAAGGCCACGCGCATCATTAGCGATTTCCTCTGGCAAGGATGTAAAGACGCGCGCACTGGCTGCTGTCTTGTCAGCTGGGCCAAGGTCTGCCACCCTGTCGAGCTGGGTCGCCTGGGCGTGCGGGGCCTGCACCGCGTCGGCATCACGCTGCGCACAAGATGGTTGTGGCTGCAGGCCACGGACCCGACGCGCCCATGGCGGCACCTGCACCTGCCGTACGATCGTGAGGTTCAGCAAATCTTCCGGGCCTCTACGGTTTGGACGCTGGGCGATGGTGAAACTTGCAGGTTCTGGACGGATCACTGGCTACACGGCCAGTCCATTGCCGAGATCGCTGCCGCCCTCGCGGCCATGGTCCCGCGCAGAAGGAAGCGCACGCGCCTTGTTAGCGACGGCCTGCGTAACCAGGGCTGGATCTCTGACATTGCCGACGCCATTGGCCCGCTGGCCACGCTCGAGTACGTCGATCTATGGCGCCGCCTGCGGCTGGTCTCCCTCTCCTCCACTCCGGATGCATTTACATGGTGATGGTCTTCGAAGGGTGTATACACTGCCAGCTCTTGGTACACCGCCCTGTTCGTTGGCTTAACAACAGCGCCCTTCCGGAAACTCATCTGGCGCAGCTGGGCACCGCTCAACGTCAAGTTCTTTCTCTGGCTTGCTTCTCAAAACCGATGATGGACGGGGATGGCCCGCTTGGCATGCCGTGGCCTGCCACACCCTGCCGCCTGCTAGTTCTGCGCCCAGGACGATGAAACTCTGCACCACATCCTTGCTGGTTGTGTGTTCGCGCGTATCACTTGGCATGAAGTTCTTTCCTGGTGCAGACCGCCGATTGCGCCCCGGATGGCCAAACTGAGCTCTTCGACTGGTGGTCCGCGAGCGCTCTGGCCGCCTCATCCTGCCTCCGCAAGGGCTTTGCTTCTTTGGTCACCATAACAGCCTGGGCCATCTGGAAGCACCGGAACGGCATCATCTTCGATGGCCTGCAACCTTCCAGTGGTGAGCTCCTGAACACGATCGAGACCGAGGCTAGACGTTGGGCTAGGGCCGGCGCCCGAGGATTAGATAGGATCCTCCCTGTAACCTGACCTCTGTACTTTGGGGCTGAGCAACCCCCTCTCTCTGGCTCACCGGTCTCCCTAATGTCGCCTCTTAGTGTACGGCTATTAGGGATACCAACACTGTATTCTATCACTCTTCTATCAATGGAATGATACGCCACAACGCGTATTCGCGAAAAAGAACCACTCGAGCAATCATCCTGCTTGGCCTACGGGAGTTGTGAAAGCACATGAACGTTGTGGTCTTCGATGGTGTCACCCCATGGATTGCCAAGGTCATGCGTCGGGTGGAGCAGGAAGGGCGTGCGTGGTGGAATGTAGGGCTCCTGAAGGGCAATGTAGAGGGTTTCTTTGCACAGTTGAGTGCGTGGAATAGGCGTGAGTAGTCCTGAATGTGGAGTGTGAGTGTGGAGCAATTGTTAGTAGAGGTAACATGTAATTTGTACTTGTCACACCGGTGGAGGGCTCTTCATGCCTTTTCCCCTCTTATATAGAATAGTACGCATGCTATGCATACTCGAGAAAAATTACCCTCAGTTTTCTCAAAACCTGTTTTAAGAATATTTTGTAGAAAATCAGGTTTTACTAACAATCTATTAAGAAATCACTTGTAGAAAATTCGGTTTGGATTTAGAAAGCCTTAAACAACGCATGTAGAGAACCACGTTTGCCTACCTTCACAAAAAAACTCGGTGGATGTGATTCCGTTTGCATGTAGGTGGGGCACACTGGATAAACGCACCAGCTAGAAACGAGGAACTAAGGTGTTAGGGTTAGGATAAACGCGGCTATACAAAAATGACTAATACTCCTTTTTCTAAAAGCTTAGTTTTTGCATGTTATGAGAACCAGTTTTGGATATCTTTGGAGTAGTTAGAGAAAACCAAACAGAGTTTTAGTTTGTTACGCTGCTAGACGAGTTCAAGAAAAACTAAATCTCTAAATACTCGTTAACCAAACAACCCCTAGAGGTCTGAAAGTTTTTGCAAAAAAGCCCTCAAAGAATTTGGGGATTGCACACAAACACAGAAGATGCACAAATTTCATTGGATCTAAGATCTACCAGATCCAATGGCCCAGAAGTTCGTATAATTGTAGCCTCTAAGGTTTGGGAGTACCTGATATTTTCCCCGTTTGCTCCATAGCACGTGTCGCGCGAACGACGCTCGCCTTATCGTTTCCACTCGGTGGAGGGGAAGAGGAGCGACCTTATCCTCATTCTGGAATCCCCAACCTCCATTTCCATCCCGATGGAGCAGCACACACATATCTCTGTTTCCAAGCCACCGGCGCCGACGGAGAAGCACGACGAGCTCTCTCTCGTCTATTCCACATGGAGGCACCGTAAGTTGTTCCAGAACCTACTCCAGCGCATGCACCAAAAGAACCTCCATGTGATGAAGATACTTCAGTCAAGTGTGTAGCTTAAATCACGCAGGACAGGAAAAATTACTTGCATCACACACACATATTTTGTATCCAACATTAAATAAAATTTCTATCTCAATTCCATGTCAATGCATATAGATAAAACTAACACACATTTTTATTGATTCACACCTAAAACAAACTAACATATGGGTAGGAACTTACATGAATGAGTGAAATTTTGAGAAAATGAGGAAATTAGGGCTTCACCTAGTGCTAAAAATACGTACATAAAAATAGTAGCATTCAGCCAAAAAATTGGGGTAATCGGAGGACATTACCTTAACCTACATAGGTCAGGCATGCTCCCCGAAAAAGTCACAAAAGGGAGAGATATGAGAGGGAATTAGAGAGGCGGAGGGGGAGGGGTTCTCTTTTGTTCGTGGGATGAAACAAGTAGGAGCGGTCGGCTGAGCCGCTTGGGCTGCCCGCCCATAGCCACGCCGCAACTTACCTCTTCGCAAGAGTGTATCGCTGCCACCCGTGGCGATAGGGTTAGTGGCCTACCGCTGGGGTCAATGGCGGTAGCCACGTAAGCCGGGTCAGCGGATGTGGATCATGGTCTACAACCATTGAGCGGGGCGGTATTTCGTTATGGAAATGATAACTGACGAACGTCGGCTGAGAGGAGATGGCAAGCAAATGCTTTTATTGTGTGTGTGGCAACTTTATCTGGTCGGAGATGGCAAATCTTGTGCTTTCTTGCCGCAAGTTTTTCTCTTTTCCAGGAATGCGATGTGTTCTTGAAGAATTTGCCACCTCATACAATTAAACTTGCCATCTGAAAATTCACAGTTGCCACCCCCTCCCGGCAAACGTTCACTGACTAGTGGGGTCCATTTTGTTAATCCCACCATCATCATGTATGGCGATAGACAAAAGGATTAGATCTTGCAGAAGATTCAAAACGAAATCGTTTCGTCCTAACTTTTCTTAATAAGTTCAAAACAGGTGAACCTACATGTGGTTGAATGGTTAGAACGATAGTGATATCCCTAACGCACTAGAGTTTAAGTATTAGATTGTCATCGGTGCTCGCATTTTTTGAATTGATTTAAGGTCTTTTGTGGATGTTTGTTTAATTGGAGGAGACGTTCCTGTCCACTACGGAGGTTTGTACTGGTTCAGTTACTCGGAGGTTCTTATATAGATAGTATATATATGCATTCATAGAGATAAGTGTACGTGCCTATGTATGAACGTCTGCGTCCCTGCAGTGTGAAAAACAAAATTGAAAACAGTTATTTTGGCGTCGCGGCTGCTAGTAAAATCCATGGGGGCCTCGTGTGAGCGTGCAGCGACGAGCATGGGCAGCATGCAGCACCTCGTAACTCTTTAGCTCAGAATTTGACAGTTTGCCGGCAGTCACATGCACGGTACCGGCCGGCCGGTAGTCCAGGCATGTGCGGTGGACGATATTGCAGGATGCTGCTGTCAGGTGCACGAGTAAAACGGGCAGGCTCTACGGACGCGTGTCTCCCGGCCCATCCGTCGCCATCTCTCTCTACTATCTCTTTCTCATGCACCGACGCCGGCCTCATAAATCGCTCGCCCGCCGGCCGGCCGGTACTTCATGTGCCTGCTGCTCCGGCGGCCTGGCGAGCCTTTCAATTAGGCATTCGTGGTAGACATGCAATCCCGTTGCCCCTCGGTGATTCTAATTTCTACATGTCCTCCGGTGCTCGTTCACAGTACTACAGCGTCGATGCATCCACATAGATCTGTCCTCGCTGGGAGCGGATTAGGACCACTCGGGTGCTCCACCCCCTTATATCCAAAAATAATTTAATAATCCAAAAAAAGGTCAAAAAATCCTTGATGTATTTTTGAACCAAATATGACTAGGTATTGTACTCATATAAAAAGTTCGGCCAAGGAATAATTCTCGTTGACTTCAGGGCAATAAAAACAAATTTATGACGACAATATAACATGAATAGTACTTGTATCTAGCATTTTTTGAGAAATCTTTGACCCCGGATACAATAAAAGTCATTTCCTATCAAAAAAAATTATACGAGTGCAATACTTGGTCATGTTTGATTCCATAAAAAGTTCCGGGATTTTTTCCGCTTTTTTGAATTACTAAATTATTTTTGAATATAGGGGGGCGTAGCACCAGAGAGCTCCTATGCATTTTCGTGTCCTCGCTTGTCTAATTAACCGCCCTATAAATGGCCACATCACAGCTTAATACTGTACGTGCATGGTAAACTCATCATCTTCTTTTTCCAGTACTGTAAGTACCCATGATGCATCGATAGAACTGGTACTAGTCTAATTATGCATGGAGCAGGGCGCACATGATCTGAGACGGCGCCCTGTGATGTTTTGATTGCGTTTTTGTTTATCCTCTCGTGCCTGACCAGTACCCTACAGTGAGAGGCACGTACAGCTAGCTAGCAGCGGATTATAGATGCATGCAGGTGCAGCAGCGGCAGGAGAGATTAAATTATGGAGGCGGGGTTAGTTAACGTACGGCCGGTCGCCCGGAGATGCACCGTCCATCCATCGATCAGCCGGTCGTCGGTTAGCCCTGTCGGCCGGGGACACAGCCGTGGCGTCTGTGTTGGCGTACGTCGCACATTGCTTGCTTAAGCTAGCCGGTTAATTAAGAGGTTGATTAATGTGTGTAACTTGTGCCCGGTGTTCCGTGTGCGCGTGTTTGCGTTGTTATCCGGATCAGTTAATCCAGTGGTTCATCCCGGTCGGCCGGACCCCCGACCGACATCCTCCTTGGCAAACTAAGCAACATAATCCGCGCAGCTACGTTAATTTAGTGTTAAATCAGCGCTTTTGGTTGCGTTAATTTCATGATTGATTGTTTCATAATTCATCGTGTCATCGGTTAACAGCTGTGTGTAGATGAGGCTACTTACCGTCTAAGCAAATCAGGCGTCACCATGCATAATACTCTACTTAGAAAAACGCGCAAGCGCAAGAAATGAACTACTCCGTTTGTAAAGAAATATAAGAGCGTTTAGATCACTATACAGAGGAAGTACTTAGAAAGAAGAAACTTGCAATACTAACATTCCCACAATACTTGCAGCTCCAATCCATTACTAGTCCCAAACATCCCATACTTATAGTCTCTTTGAAATGGGGCTCTCTCGGAGCTCAGCGACCTTGGGCTGTCCGATCTCGAGCTTGATGCGTTTTGGACCGTCGGATCGGCCTTCTGATTGCTCTTGGCCGTCAGATATAATCAATGCATGGAGTAATGAGCAGTAGTTTTTTTTCTCTCACCCTGGGCATCTCGGTCTGGTCGCCGTCGTCTTTGCGGCCCCAATCCTCCTCCTTCTGCCGAACCCCGCGGAGCATCAACACAAGGACGACGACGCCCTGGACACCTCCGCACTATCCCTTTCATGACTTCTTCATTGTCGCCATTCAGGAATAGAAGGCCGAACGTGCGAGCTAAGTTAGTTGGCAGCATATATACCGGACTGCCCATTAGATATCACTAAAGTTTGCGGTTTCCAAAAGGGCGCAAGTGTTGGCGCCAAGTTTAGCATATGCACGCATTATTCCTCCCACTGTCGTGTCACCGGCGTACGTGGTAGATTTGTTGTACGTACAGCTCCTACATCATTCTGTGACAATTTTGGTTTAGTGCCACGCTGCTTTCAAAATCTCAAGCCAAATTTTGGTTCGGCCCCACTCGTCCAAAACGGTTTGCTGTGGCAGCTCACGTTTTGTGCCTAGTTTCGGCGCGTCACGTTTTCGACGAGCGCGCCATGGGCAAAGTTGCCGAGGATGCCGTCAATCTCAAGATGATGTACCGGTTCAGCCTCTCGTAGATGCTTATAGGGTAGGATGTGTATGCGTGTGTTCATAGAGATGAGTTTATTTGTGTATGTATGAACGTCTGCGTTTGTACCGTGTTAAAAAAAGTTGCCAAGGGTGCCGATGTCCGTCGTGGCGAATGCTGGCGGAAAAACCAAGGGAGGCGTGCAATGACTCCCGAGAGCCCGACTATGCATGAGCCGACGCAATCCCTTGCACCTTGCACGCCGTAGTGCAAGGGAAGAAGGCCGCCACATCCGTCACGTGCCAGGATCTCGACCACGACATCATTTGGAAGCACGGTCGCCGTCTTCTTCAGTTTGCAGTCGACATGGCCATTGTGTGATTACTTTTGATTGTTGTGGTGCCTGGCCGGCTTGGACCTCTTTTTTTTTCTTTGAGGAAAACATAAATTACATCTAAGGCCAAAGGGCACGACTATGCGAGGTAGGAGCCGGTGATGGGCCGGCCCAGGAAGGAAGTGTGTTTGCCATGATGATGTCCTGTTTTTTTATCCTTTTCTTATTTTTTTCAATTTATTTATATTTTAATGACTATGTTTTTAAAACTTAAATTTGCATCAAACAAATTAAGGTCAGGAATTTGAAAAAATGTTACATGGTACAAAAATGTAAGTGCAACTAAAAAATGTTAATAGCTTAAACAATATTTATACGTTTTAGACAAATGTATGTCATTTGTTTTAGGAATGTGTATACAATGTAATCAAATGTTTTGCATGGTATAGTGAAATGTTTCGTACTTTTAAAAAAATGTACGTGCCATTTTAAAGAAATGTTCCCACGTTCCAGGAAAATGTTTGTAACATTTAAAACTATGTAATAAAATGTTTTTGTAGTTTAGAAAAAATGTGTATTACTATTAAAGAAATGTACAACATGTACTTGGAAAATGTTACCGTGTATTCAAAAAAGTGGAAAACATATATTTTAAAAAGATGTATATCACATATTTAAAAATTCCAACATGTATGGAAAAATGGTTCACGTCTGCTCTTAAAATGTACATTGTGTACCGAGAAAAGGTAGACATGTGCTAAAAAATGTGTATTTGTAAATGTTAATAATGTATTTAAAAAATGTTAAACATGCATAAAAATAATATTCCAGATGTATACAAAAAGTATACAATGTATATGGAAAAATGTTCATGATGTTTAAAAAATGTAATCTGTGTGTGGAAAAAAGAGATACATGTTGAAAAACCCGAGAAAGAAGTAAATAAAATAAAATAAATAAAATATTAAAAATATTTAAAAAAGAAAGTAAAAGGAACATAGAAAATATGAAGAAAACTGACTAGAAACGAGAAAGAAATGAAGAAAACTGAAAGAGAAAACATAAAAATACAATGAAAAACAAAAACAAAAAAAGTAAGCAGAAGAAAACGAATAAAACTGAAAAGAACCGAAGGAAACCCAAGGGAAATACTCCCTCCGTTCCCAAATATTTGTCTTTCTAGGCATTTCAAATGGACACAACATACGGATGTATATAGAGATATTTTAGAGTGTAGATTCACTCAATTTGCGCCGTATGTAGTCACTTGTTGAAATCTCTAGAAAGACAAATATTTGGGAACGGAAGGAGTAGAAAATAAAAGACAGAAAAAGAAAACAAATTCTTTTTTGCAGCCAAACAGTGTGACCAATCGAAACTGTAGCTGCGAAGATGCTTTAGGCGAGACCGAAGCTATACTCGCTATAAACGAGATATAGCTCCATAAGAATAAGCTAAAGCACCGGTCGAAGGAATTGTGAGAGGCCAATATTTTCGGCTATGAAAATATGTTGTGGATTTGCAGCACATTGGTAAACCCAACAACAACACCGGGAGGTTGTATACGGGAGCTCCTATCCGACGGAAAACCCTATGTGTTGATCATTGCAGCACATACTCGCGGCTTCGCACAAGGAGCTAACTCGAGGGTGTGAGCTGGGCTGGCCACCTTTCGGGTTTTAGTTTTTTCTTTTCTTATTTTCATTATTTATTTTCTTTTCCTTTTTTCCCCTTTTTTATATGTTCAGAAATTTTGAAAATGGTCGTGTTTTTCATGAATTGTGCAAAACTTTTTAAAAAATGCCTTTTTAAATGTGGTTCACAAATTTCACTTTTTTAAATGTCTCGGGAAATAAGAAAATCTTCGTGCTTTCCAAAAATTGTTCTGAAGATCCAAAACTGTTTATGTTTTAAGTTTGTTTCACAAATTCAAAAAGTGTTTGCGTTTCCAATATATGTTGATATTTGGAAAAATGTTGAAGTTAAAAAAACATCTTTCAGAAAATACTTTAATTTTCAAAATTTGTTCACAAATTCAAAAAAATCTAGGTTTTCCAAATTTGTTCGGAAATTTTAGAAAACATTTAGTTTTCTAAATTTGTTCACAATTCATAAAATGCTTCCTGTTTTTTTAAAATAAGAATGGTTCATTTAAAAGAAGTCATGTTTGACAAAAAATGTTCTGAATTTTAAAATTTTACTCAAAAATTCAGAATACGTTTATATTTTTTGGATCTCCTGCTGCTGTTCGTTCTTGGTGGTTTGTGTTGCTTATTAGTCACAAGTACTCACCAGCTCAACTGGCTAGCTACATGCAACCACAAGTTGAGGGTCGTGAGTTTGATTCCTGACCATCACGCCGCTTTTATTGGCATCTTTGCACTGCTCGCATGCGGCCCCTACTACATGGGCTGGTCCAGGCGGGGGACTATCCTGTGCAAAAATGCGAGCAATTCACCACAATAAGGGGCACATAGGAGGTCCATATCTGCTACCTCCTTGTTAGGGGCAAGTCTATGTGAGGACAGAACGTTGAGGTCGCCGTGCTTCATCGGTATTGGCGGGTGCTGCACTATGAGGACTGAGCCGATGCTTTGAGGGCGCTCCCACACTACGAGCCGACACTATGATGAGGCGTCGTCGTGCTGGAAGGATGTTGTCGTTGACCTGAGGTGCGGATGCTCAATGTATGAGAAATGCATGCGTTGGGGATAGTGGATCACGAAAAGAAGGCTGTGATCGACTGCATCAGACAACGGCTGATTTTTGGCTTGCTACAACCGGTTGGCGCTAGCATGGCCCTTGGATATGGAACGCCTAGCGCTTCTGTTAAAAAGACTAGGTACGTGCATGTGCGTTGGCATGGGAGTCACATTCTTTTTACCCTGACAATTTGGTAACTTGGGTCATGCATGGTAAATAAATCAATATGATTGAACGATGTACGGGAAGGTGCGGTGAAATATGATGTGGAATCGAATGACGTAATTTCATATTATTGGAAAAGGTAAGTTAATTAAGTGGAGTCCGTGTAGTCATGCAAAAAGGTAAGTAAATTAATATGGTTTAGTGACGTATTTGAAAGGTGGGGTTAAACATGACGTGGTGGAAAAAAGCTGTCTGGATGAACAAAATCAATTGATGGACACGGTAGGAGGGGAAAAAATGGTTGAAGAAGAGTTCTGCCTGACAAGGAAAAGAACGTTACTTTCTTTTAATAGTATATAAAATGTATAAATAAGTACTCCCCATTCCTAAATATAAGCCCTTTCAATATGGACTACATTTTTTTTGTGGGGTTCAATATGGACTACATGCGGAGTAAAATAAGATAATCTACACTCTAAAATATGTCTATACATCTGTATGTTGACTCTTCCCCAGTAAATAAACTATCAACCTCTAAAAAAGTTTAATTAATTTAATTACTATAATTAGAATTCTATTACTAATATATTTTCCCAATATAAAAAACAATTAACTATATAACTAAAACCAATGAAAAGATTGAAAATTTTGGTAGTTATAGAATTTTTGTATTTCTTCAACTCGAATACCAAAAGGAAGAAAAAAATATGACTCCCAAAATTTGTGTACACTAAAAAAATTGATTCCATAAAAGATGGGATCGACCAGTAAATAGAAATTACTGATATTTCGTCCTTGTGAGATGAGATTGTCAATTTTGTACCAAAAGTGTAGTTTGAGTATACCGAATTAGTATAGCTATCCTTCCTATGACACAACAATCTGGTAGTCCATGTTAAAATCTCTATAAGTCTTATATTTAAAAACCGAGAGAGTATAATATCTACCCCTAATAATAAAGCAAATAATGCTTCTGGTCGTCCATCCAAATAATCGCCCCCGAATTAGCTATAAATTACCCGCCATGCCACCCGTAAGTTAAGAAAACGATTCGGTTTTTATTTTCAAAGGCGCCGCCGTGCTCAGTGGTTTTAGAGATATGATGTCCTACCTATAACAGAGACACATTACCAGCGTGGTGGCTAGAGCTTGTTGCTTCTACCCTGAAGACCAACTTTTTAAATCCTGGTAATACCAACTTTTTGCCTCCTTTTTCTTAGGCACCTCTGTCGGTTTTATATCCGGCGTATCTCGTAGTAGGGGTCCTAAGCTAGGCGTCTTGGAGCGATGGTAACATGGACACGAGATTTTACCCAGGTTCAGGCCCTCTTGATGGAGGTAAAACGCTACGTCCTGCTTTTGATTGTATTCATATGGGAATAGTACATAGTACAGGTATCTACCACGAGATTGTAGTAATGAATATGAGATTGTCTATTGACTAGCCCGGCCTCGGTTTATATATGCACCGTAGGCCTAGGGTTTAGAGGAATCCTTGTCTTGGGCGCCAAGTCTTGTGGAATGCTCCTTATATGCAGCATGCGCTGTCCGAACTGGCCCAATAGTGAACCGCCATGGGGGTCCTCGGCTCGATCCGGCTGGTCGGGAGACAACATAGTGAGTACCCCCTAGTTCAGGACACCGTCAACCTCCTCCACCCCCCAACGCCTTCATGGGCCGGCCTACGGGGTGTGATGCCCCTGTTTTTTTTCATTTTGTCTTTTCTTTTCTTTCGTCATTTCTGTTTTAGTTTTTTCTTCTTTAAATTAATTTCATAATTCCAAATTATAAAAAATTTCCAGTTATAATAAAATGATAGAGAAATTATAAAATGTGAGTGAATTCAAAAAATCTTCCGAAAATCATAAATTTTTCGCTATTTCAAATAAATGTTGGTGATTTTACGAAACTGTTCACAAATTATAAAAAATCACAATATGGGAAAACATGTCGGGAAGTAAAATCATGTTCATAATTTTGAAAAAAATGATTGTGTATTCAAAAATATCTGGAAAAAATCTCCATGAAATTTTAGAAAATATTCAAAAAATCAAATGTTTTTTACGAAATTCAAAATTCATGCCGCAATTGAAAAAAATTCATCAATTCAAAAAATGTTAGCTGAGTCACATAATATTCATGAATTCAAAAACTATTCATGCATTTCAATAAACAAATGTTCATGATTTTTTAAAGATGTC
Organism: Triticum aestivum; assembly: GCF_018294505.1. Lineage (NCBI taxonomy): Eukaryota > Viridiplantae > Streptophyta > Magnoliopsida > Poales > Poaceae > Triticum > Triticum aestivum. The sequence goes on from NC_057805.1 coordinate 73,108,987, forward strand.
CTAATTTAAAAAAGATGTTTGTCGATTTGAAAAACTGTTCGCCGATTCAGAAGTATTTTATGTCTAGGATTTGATTAGTTTTTGGAATGTCTTTATATGTCTAGGCATTGGGAGTAGTTCATGGTCGATGAGATTTGTTTTTGAAGATTTAAATATTCCCTTGCGCGAGACAATGACAAGTGTGTCGTGCAGTGGCAAGCTCATTGCCTAAGGATTTACTACGTCGAATGCATTACGACCACATGGATATTGTGTCCATCATCAACCAGAGTGAGAAGAAATATATGTGGCAACATGGTGAGCCACCATGTTAAAATAGAGGACACTCATATGTCTTGATATTAAGTCATACTTATTTAGCTAGCATGTATTTTTGGTCTCCCGTTGCAACGCACGGGCCCCTAGGGGATCGACTGCCTACATCATTAAAAATCTTTGATCTATTTCTTTTTGTCATAAATTTGATGTCTCGTGTTCTTTGCTTTCTTGCATCATTTATTCTTAATTATCAATCTGTAAAACTGATGACATATTGGTGCAATTTGCCTGAACTCGAATTATTTTATTTTGGGTCTATAAATTTTATGATTTTTTTGTTATTCATCCGTTGCAACGCACGGACACTTTTGCTAGTAGAGAAAAAAGGAAGCCTGGCTCTTAACCGTTGGATTGCTTGATCGGACGGGTATAATTAATGTGAGACGGTGTGGCCCCCTCTTATTAGACACCAAATTATTGTAGCTCGTGGGACCACATGTAAGCCCTCCTCTCTTCCCTGCACTCTTCCTCGTCTCTCGCTTCGACGCTTTCCATGGCCGCCTCCCTCTCCTCCCCTCCCTCCTTCCACCTCCTCCCCGCCCCCACGCCCCGCCTATTCCCCAACTCCACAGCCACTCCCCGAGCAAAGCGCAAGAGCAATTGCAGGAAGCCTCGTCCCTTGTCCTGCTCCGCTGCCACGTCACCGTCCCCCTCAGCCTCGCCCACCACCACCGCCGGTGCGGCCAAGGCCGGTTCATGGAGGGACCTATGCGGCCTCAACGCCTGGGTGGTGGGTGACTACTACCGCCTCGTCTCCGCCGTCAACGCACTCGAGCCGCCTCTTCGGAGGCTTTCCGACGAACAGGTGGCGTGCCGCGTGGAACACCCCACCCACGATTCCTGGTTCCCGATTTCTTTTAGTTGTGTGGGTGATGGATTTATGTGTTCGTGCAGCTGAAGGGCAAGACGGAGGAGTTCCGCGCGCGCCTGGGCCGCGGGGAGACGCTCGCCGACGTTCAGGCAGGTCGGTCCCCTTGCTGTTCCTGTTCCTGTTAGTGTTGCATTGCAGCGTTCCCTTCGAGCTGTCGTCTGAGATGCGTTGGTGTGTGTTTGCTCCTGTCCAGAGGCGTTCTCTGTGGTGAGGGAGGCGGCAAGGAGGACGCTCGGCATGCGGCACTTTGATGTTCAGGTATACAAGCTTTGCTCTGTTAGGATGTTCAGGTAATGCACGAGTTTGTTTGGGGGTGATCGAGCTTCGTTTAACTCATGTTTTGTGTTAGATTATTGGCGGTGCCGTGCTCCACGATGGGTGCATTGCGGAGATGAAGACCGGCGAGGGGAAGACACTCGTGTCGACCTTGGCAGCTTATCTCAATGCACTGACTGGGGATGGAGTTCATGGTACTGTATGCATTTAGATTATTTGCGTTTTGCCAATCAAAAGTTCCGAGTTAAACTGTACCATTGAGTCTATCATGGCATTGTGCATGGATGAGCGCAATGCACATGCTCGTTCTTTTGTTCTTAAATACCACCATATTCCCCACCGTAGTTTGCTAAAATCATACTATTCAATAATATATGCATGAGTATATATAAGATATTTTTGTTACTCGGATTATAAACTTCTTCTTGCCTGTGTTTGTTGATCCGAACAAAGATGCTTATTCAATGTCCTTGGTTTGTTGATATTATACATTGATTTGATCCACTTTCCACATTTGCATTGTTAAACCCTAGTCAGGCATCCATGTCCTTGGTCCCACTTCTTCACATTTATAAGCACTGTAATCCTTTTTCAGTGGTGACTGTAAATGATTATCTGGCACAGCGAGATGCTGAATGGATGGGTCGCGTTCATCGTTTTCTTGGCCTAACTGTCGGTCTAATTCAGGTGTACTTCTACATAATGCTGTTGTCATACTTTCTAGACTCCCTTATCGTTCTTGCTTGGAACTAGTTAGTTTTTGCGCTGTTACAGTATTTCTATAGAAACGTATGATCGCAGGCAAACATTTAACCTTCTTTCACTCTTTCATCTGTGGCATATGCATAGGCGGGTATGAAGTCTGATGAGAGGAGAGCCAACTATATGTGTGACATTACATACACTAATAACTCGGTAAGATGCTCAGTAGAACAACAACTTTTAGATAGTTCTATAGTGGCTATTCATCTGAGGACCTTTCTTCTTCTTGCAACTTGGTATTATATGTTAAAGCTGTCTTCATTTCAGATTAAAAGTAATAATAAAATAAGTTGTCTTTGAATCTTCTACGAGAATCTGCCTGTGAGCTGCGGCCATACTTGTTAATGAACCCTTTACCTGCTTATCTTGGTTATGTAGTACTTTATGGTGATATCCCAATATATATAGGTTCTCAAAGACTGCTCATAACCTACAGGAGCTTGGATTTGATTATCTTCGTGACAACTTGTCACGTAAGAAAGAACAGTTAGTCATGAGATGGTACATTCGAGGCTGTTCCCTCTCACTTTTTCAGAGCTGTGATTTGTTTATTTGTTAATTTTCTGCGTAATACACAATTTGATAGGCCAAGACCATTCCATTTCTCTATCGTGGATGAAGTGGACTCAGTGCTTATAGATGAAGGAAGAAACCCATTGTTAATAAGTGGAGAGGTTTTCCTCGCTATTTTTTTTGCTAACCCTGTTCCTCCTATGCCTGGCCTGTCAAAATGCAAGATGTTCACCAGCCTTTTCTATCCTATATTAGGATAATAGAGAAGCAGCACGGTATCCAGTTGCTGCTAAAGTTGCAGATCTTCTCATAGAGGGTGCTGTGAGTATTTTCATGTTGCTTGAATTAAAGTTACAACGGTCATGGTTTACTAATATTTCCCACTTATAATCATTATTTTGATTTATTTCTGCAGCATTATACTGTAGAACTGAAGGGCAATAATATAGATCTAACAGAGGATGGAGTTACTTATGCTGAGATGATTCTTGGGACCAATGATCTGTGGGATGAGAATGATCCGTGGGCAAGGTGCCATCACTGTCTATTTCTTTTCTAGCTTTTGTCTGCAAGGTGCCATCACTGTTTATTTCTTTTGTAGCTTTCTGTTCAGTGTAGCTATTCTGCTCTATGGATTTATTGACAGTCAACTCAACATTTAATATACAGTTCTGTTCAAGTATTAAAATTGCCACGGGAGAGATGGCAACAACTGTGGTAGGGGGGACTGTCTATATGGGCCAACTACCACGGGATTTGGCGCTGCTGGTGCTATCTGATTGTAATGACCGTGATGATATTTTAATATAAATGCAATCTTTTCCCTCAATATTTTTTTTGCCTATCAGCAACCCAGAAACAACACAGTTCTTCCATGGTAGTCTTTCCATTTGGTTGCTTGTCACTTGTGCACGTTCTTCCCTCCTTTCACTGTATATCCAAATGGTTGTTTAGAATTAGTGTTAAATTATGGAACCGCATGTGAGGTGCGACCAACTTACTAGCAACTTGGACATGCGACATGACTCTGACCCTAAACTTGTCGAGTGCTTCAGATTTGTGACAAATGCATTGAAGGCCAAAGAGTTCTATCGAAGGGATGTACAGTACATTGTTAGGAATGGAAAAGCTCTCATAATTAATGAGGTACTATATCAATTTCAAAATTGCTTATTTGCCATATAGGGTGATTTTTTTTTGAACTTATATAGGGTGACTTAGTTCATTTCTTTTTAGATAGTGGACTGAGACGGACATTCCATGTTTTATTTGAGATCCAAAACGTTTTTTCTGTTGATAATTATACAAGTAAGCTTATGTTCAGCTTCACAGCAGTTTGTTTTTGCTACAACATATCTTCTGATGATATTACATATCTTCTGTCGGTGCACTAGTCAATCATAATCCTTGATTACTAACCCCACCCCACCTACTGACTCCTTGAAAACCCGATAGAACATAGGAACATATGGTAGTCCTCTTCTTGGCTTCAGTCCACAAGCTCAGTGGATCATGCAATCCTTGAAACTAGATAGAACATCGAAAAATATGGCATGCCTTACTTGGCTTCAGTCCACTAGCTATTAAATGGATCCAGTGCATGCTATTCTGTTTTGGGGTAAACTATGTAAGGCTATTACCATGGTCACATGAAGCTGAAATATGATGTACTCAATATTTCTCGTGTTTAATATATCATTTTTCTACCTGACTAAGGTCCATTCTTTTTATCATTCTGATCCTGCTGGGCTGCACTATTTCAATTTAGTAACCTGAGAAAAGTACCACTGTTTTTATCGCCTCTACCATGCTCTATCTCATGCAAAAGATCTTCATGATCCTATATTTGACACTGCCTATTAGTCCATTACAATTGCACATTGGCACATTTAGGAAGACTTTGTTCTGAAACTATATTCCTAACTTTTTTCTCCAGCTTACTGGTCGAGTCGAACCCAAAAGGAGGTGGTCTGATGGTATTCATCAAGCAGTAGAAGCAAAAGAAGGCCTCAAAATCCAGGCAATCATTGACTTACCCATTGCAATTTGTACATATGAACTAATATAAATTTTCTTTTATTAGTCTTGTCATTGTTTGTGAAAGTGTTTGACAGTTTCTTGTATGCAATGCTAATTGCAATTCATCAGGCAGACTCAGTAATTGTGGCTCAGATTACGTATCAGTCTCTGTTTAAGCTTTATCCTAAGCTTTCCGGGATGACAGGTACTGCTAAGACAGAGGTACGATATCTACTTGACCACTTCCTGGATAGTTTCTATGTTCATATTATTTATGCTCCGCTAATATGATCATATACTGGTTCTGCAGGAAAAGGAATTTCTGAAGATGTTTAAGATGCCAGTTATTGAGGTGCCCACAAATCTGCCAAATATACGGGTGGACTTACCTATCCAAGCTTTTGCGGTAAGGCCGCTGAGAAGTGAGATCATACCCAGTATTTTCCTTTGTTTATGATGACAAAACATCTGATGTCTACTATTACGTTTTGTAGACTTTAAGGGGTAAATGGCAATATGTCCGGGAAGAGGTAGAGTCTATGTTTCAATTGGGCCGTCCTGTTTTGGTTGGAACTACCAGGTATATTTTCCTTGCAACCTAGAAGAAATCTGGTTTGCACTGCATTGCATATTACCAAACATAATACTCCCTCTATTCCCAGAAGGAGGGCGTGACATTTTCTGTGCAAAGAACAAGGTCCAAGGCAACCTCGCGCTTAGCAAATTTGCCGATAGTCGGACACTTTTGCCCCCGGTAAATCGCTCATTCGTTTGAGAACTTAATAGCACGCTGCGAACACCCGTAATCTTCTCACGAGTCGGGCTGCAATTAGGTCTCCCCGTTGTGTTTATTAGCAGAGTCAGGCATGCAAACATCCCCGCATGGGCTCGCTTTCCCCTTCCCGCGCGCTGGTATCATAGAATGAGGAGAAGCTGCACAGGTACGGACCAAGAGCAGCTCCAATAGCTCCGTATCCTTAAAAAAACTACAGTTTACGAGAAGTTGAGGCAAAAAAAGGCCTCCAACAGCTCCCTTAAACCTGATTTTTTTACGGGATCCCGTATAATTGCGCCCAACTTCCCTCACGTTTATGGGAAGATGACCTTCCTGTATAATTTTGGCGGGCAGGAAACTGCCTGAAACTTCACGAGTGGAACGCCGGGCTGTCGCCGCGCCGCTGCACCGGAACGCCACTGCGGCGCCGGCACACCAGATCTCCGCGGCGCCGGCCATCACCTCCGACGTCGGCGCACCACCGCCGGCTCCTATCCAGTCGCTGGACCCCACCGCCTCCGCGCACAGCTTGTCCTCCGCGCCCGCGCCTGTTGGCACCGCTGATTGCCGCCCTTCTCCACCGTGACCGACCATCGTCGCCCCTCTCCTCCTCCGCCACCAGCTCGCCGTTCAGGCCACAACCACTGCGGCAAGCGCCATAACCGCTCCTGCCCGACCAGCAGCCGATGTCTCCATGTTCGGCCGACCCCGCCGCTGCCGCGCCTCCCATGTCCCACACCGCTACGGCCGCTGTCGCCACGCTCCCAATCGCCGTGTCACTGACATGCAGGGCCCAGCTCTGTTTAATGGGAAACAGGAAAAAATATTTTAGGGGAAGAAATTCTACAGGAACCGAGAAAAGTTGGTGTTAGACAACTTCCCCTAGATTTTACGGTCACCACATAAAATGACTTTTACAGGAGCTATTGGAGTTGCTCTAACAGTGGAGAGATGCCAGTAGCATAGTTGGCACTGGGAGCAGCGATGTTAAAAACAGAGGTTTCTGCTGAAGTGCCTGTGGGCCTCACGGCAAAGCGGCACGCTTTGCTTGTGTCGCTTTATGCTGACGCCATTTTCCCCAAAGTTTCCTGCATGCCAATCATTGTGCCATCGTGTTGTCAGTCGGCCATTATGTTGACATTGTCGGCCTTTATCAAAGCTAGCAACTTTCGCAGCAAAAGTCATTGACTCATTGTGTAATTGTCTGCTTGGGTATGGACCGGGCCTGATTGAGGTGTCCTTGGATCAAGTAGGCTGGGAGCACCACAGGGGCAGGAAGAAATAATCTTTTCTCTCAGGAACTTGGGTTTATTTTTTGCTTGCTTAGTAATGGTAATGATGCTCTCCTTATGAAGTGGACACGTAACAATACGAATATAATCAATCGCAATAATAACCTATCTAAACTATACTCCCTTTGTTACAGAATGTAGGGTGCATTTTAACTATCCAATCCATGCTTTGAGTAACAATTAAGCCAACAATGCATGAGGTATGTTATATAAACTTGATAACATTGGATTCGCATTAGAAAAATACACTTTCTTGTGATTGTGATTCTGTAGCTATCAATAAAACAGTGTACAGAATTTACGGTCAAAGTTCAAAATTGATCAGTCAACATATGGCCCTACATTTTGCAGAGGGAGTGGATAGGATACCAATCAATGAACCTTTATCATAGGAACCAAAATATTCATGAAATCATATTACTTGTCTGGGAAGAAAATCTCTCTAAATCTTATGGGGGCTGTCGCTATAATTACCTCGCCCGTTGGTACCATTCAATGTTCATGGGCATGAACACTTGATTTTACAGTAATTTAATTTCTGCATGTGGTACGTTTGTGGCATTTGGAATTAATGGCATATATACCCGTTCCAGTGTTGAGAGTTCAGAATACCTGTCGGATCTTCTTAAGTCTCGTAATATTCCTCACAATGTACTTAATGCAAGACCAAAGGTATGTAAATTCCTGATTTAGTTTAACTTATTCTTCCATGTTTGGAGCTAATTGAATCGTTCTCGGCAGTATGCTGCTAGAGAAGCTGAGATAATTGCACAGGCTGGAAGGAAACATGCAATTACAATTTCAACGAACATGGCAGGCAGAGGGACAGACATCATTTTAGGTGGCAACCCTAAGGTTAGTATTTAATCTCTTCTCTTTTTTTTGGGTATTTAATCTCATCTCTTGATAGCTCTCTTCGTGTATATATATGTGAAAGCAGAAAGCTAGTAGAGACTTTTCTCTCCAGGGCCTGATCAGTTCACTTTTCTGTTCTTGGTAGATGCTTGCAAAAGAAATTGTAGAAGACAATGTACTTCCATTTCTATCGCACGACACCCCAGATGTCGAAACTGAGGGGGAGTCCACATCCCACAAGGTGATTATTTTTGTGAGTTTTTAGCCGTCCTAAGACTCCAAATGTGTTTCTCACTGTCACCTTTCGGTTTTTGTCAGGGTCTTTCCAAGATAAAACTCGGGCCATCGTCACTAGCTCTGCTTGCCAAAGCTGCAATCATGGGTTAGTAATAAGTGTTGGACTATCAGTGGTTGTATGTTCTATAACCTGTAACAAGGTTTTTTTATTGCGTGGCTCACTCCCCCATGTATTCTTGTAGCAAAATATGTTCACAAAAGTGAGAGCAATGAATGGTCTTTTCAGAAGGCGAAATCCGCTGTTATGGAGTCAATTGAAATGAGTAATACAATTGGCTTGGAAAAACTACAAGAGCGTGTGGCTGAAGTGACTGAGATGTACCCTCTTTGTGATGCAATAGCACTTGCTTATGCCACTGTCTTAAAGGATTGCGAAATTCATTGTTTTGACGAGGGTGCTGAGGTGAAGACATTAGGTGGGCTTCATGTAATAGGAACTTCTTTGCATGAGTCGCGTCGAATTGATAACCAAGTAAGACACTCTTGATGCTGCAGGGTACACTCCGTTAGGCATGATGCTTAGGCTTGTTTGTCAGATGTGATTTGAAACTAAATAAGTTTTAGCTACCAGGACTATCTTTGGGGGGAAATAATTTCAATAAGCTGCTTAACGTGGGCACATAAACATAGAATCAACTGGCATTAAATTGCAAACAGAATCTATTAAGTTCTGTCTTATTCCGTTCTGTTAATTACGTACATCTTACTGTAAATAAATCAATTTTCATTTTATTTGTGTGCTGTTTCTATCTCTTTCATGGCTGCCAGAGTTCTTCAAAAGCATCACATGCAAACTTTGTGCTTTTGATGCAATATGTTGTCTGTCTTGTTGAATTAGTGGATTTTGTCAATTCTTTGAATAAAAACTTGCTGAGAATATAGTTCTGTGTGATGAAATTTGTACTGCCACAGTTGCATAAAATCTGCAAGTTTTTTTCCGCAGTTACGTGGTAGAGCTGGCAGACAAGGTGATCCTGGTTCCACACGGTTTATGGTGAGGTATGTCTGTTCCTGAACAAAAAACACTTGTGTAACACTAAACTATTGTAGCTATTGTAGCATCTGATGATCCTTTTACTTGACAAATCTAAGTGTCTCTAACTTTGGTCAACTAGCTTACAAGATGAAATGTTCCGGAAGTTTAATTTGGACACAGAATGGGCCGTGAGACTAATATCAAGGATAACAGATGGCGAAGACATAGCGATCGAGAGCAATGCTGTTGTAAAACAGGTCAGATTACATTTGTTGATATGCTAACATTGATACCTTTTGTTTTGGGATCACAGTGTATTGTCTTGTACTCTTGTTTACATGCATTACTTCTCAAAATGCAGCTTCTAGGCCTTCAAATCAATGCAGAGAAGTATTATTTTGGCATAAGGAAAAATCTTGTTGAGTTTGATGAAGTCTTGGAGGTATATAATTTCTCTCAGTTGCTATACTTCTATACTGTTGTTTCATTCCCTGACCGTTATGCTAATATCCAGCTATTTTTTGGTTTTGTTCTTTATAAAGTTTTACTGGTCACCCCAGAATACCGTTGATATTAAGGCCCTTTGATTCATTTGAACCATGATGTTTGTATCTAAATGAAAAAGGTTACTGTTTTTATTGTTCTTAGTTCTTACTGCCGCAGCTCAATTTTCATACACGTCAGGGTTTAAATACTGAATTGGTTAATGTAATTTCTCCATTTCTTGAATTCCCTTGTTCATGGAGTATCATTCATATTTGATAGGTCCAAAGAAAGCACATCTATAGCCTTAGGCAGGTGATATTATCAGGTGACTCTGAAAGCTGCAGTGAACAAATTTTCCAGTAAGTTTGGCATCCTTAATTTGAAATTTATCTAATAAAAAAATTCAAATGAGAGGTAACGAACATATTCTAAGATACAACATTATTTTATATAATGTCTTAAGAGTAGAAATAATACATTATTGCTTATGCGGATTCAGGGTAACTTGTCAGAAGCATATTATTAAGTAGTAGATGATATGCTGATATTTAATTGTGAGTTCTTAGGAGTTCAGGATTTACTTATCATGTCTTGTGCTCCTGTGAACATGAGATGCATTGATGCTCGAGCACTGCCCTGATAGGTCATAATTTCTTTGATTGCATGCTCGCTTTTGTCTCAATTAAAATCACTTTTCCTTGTTCGTCAGTTCAGTTTGCGTTTCCTAGGACACCCCTTCCATCTGATGCTAAAATCTTATATTGATCTTGTTCAGAATGTTCATCTTTTACCTTATCATCATCACTATCCAGCTATCTATTCCTCTTTATACAAGATGATTCAGTTTTTAAACTTAAATCATTTATCTCTGAAAGTTTTTACCCCACCAATTACATGACTTCAGTTGAAATGCTACTAGGTACATGCAAGCTGTAGTTGATGAAATTATTCTGGGAAATGTTGATCCCCAGAAGGTACTTTATCTTGCCCTGATTTTTATATATCATTTTTAGAATTTCCTTTTGGTGTGCTATATGTCAGCTGTTCTGATTACATTTCATTTCAGCCACCTAAGACGTGGGATTTGGCAAAGCTTTTGGATGAGCTTGCCAGTCTAGGCGGAAATTTGCTGACAGGTAATAAGCCTAAATATATAGTGAATTCATGTTCTTATGCAGTTAACTCTTCTGACTTTGAGATACTCTGCAGAAACATTCAAGGAGACCCAAGAGGAAGACCTACAATCATCACTTGAGCAAATACTTAGATATGGCTCTGTGGAGGTCGATAATTTTGTTCTCCCAAACATGCCAGTGCCACCTAATTCATTCAGGGGAATTCGTAAGAGAACATCTTCAGCAATGCGATGGTTTGCCATGTGTGTTGATGATACATCAAAGTAAGTTGTGATGTAATCCCGTATATGTTTTTCTTCAACATGGTGTTACACATTCACCCTCAGGTATTCATTGTTTCTCTATACTTCATCTATGTGATAAAAATCCAGGAAAGGGAGATATACAAACATTGTCAATCTTCTTCGGAAATATTTTGGGGATTTTCTAATAGCTACCTACCTGGAAGTGCTGCAAGAGTCCCGTCATCATGATGCGTACATCAGGGGAATTGAGGTTTGCTTCTCTTACGAATATGTTTATGTGGTCTTGTCAGGGGATAAAGCCCCACTGAGACCTATGTGTTCTTTGTGGAGGTCAAGGTCATATTCTTTCTTGGGTACTTTGCTAGTGATGTTGCAATCTGCATAGCATTTACTCTGTTCTTATTTCAAGTTCCCATTCATTTTTATCATGTGAAGTTCTGTTTGTGAAACCATATTATTTACTCTCTCCGTCCCATAATGTAAGACGTTTTTGCAAACTATGTTAGCTTGCAAAAACGTCTTGCATTATGGGACGGAGGGAGTACCAACTAGCATAAGATTATAGTTACAAATAAAGGATCTTGATTGTGGCGTCATGGGAATGCATAATGGATGTAACTTTGGCATTACCTGACAAGTTATATGTGTTTCGTCATGACCATTTTATCCTTTTCTCAAGTCAACACATATTCTTATGTAATCATGCAACTCTGTTGAATTGAAGAGGGAAGCACTTCTGAAGACACTTGATATGTTGTGGAAGGACCATTTAGTTAACATGAACAAGCTTAGTTCTGCGGTAATTTCAATCTCTTTAGACTCTTTGATTACCAGTTTTCTATCATTGACTCAGATTTTTTTTACTTTTTACTAGGTGAATGTCCGGAGCTTTGGGCACAGAAATCCTCTGGAGGAGTATAAGATTGATGGCTGTCGGTTCTTCATCTCAATGTTGAGTGCCACACGACGATTGACAGTCGAAGCCCTACTCCGTTACTGGTCATCTCCAATGGAATCTGAAGAGATATTCAACACTGCGGATCAATAGCCGAGTAACATCACATCTGATGAATCTTTTTCCTCAAGAGACTGCACACCCAGATACTTCTGATGCATGGCCAGTGCAATCTCATATTGTTTGAACGTGTTTCGTGTCTAGATTGCTGGCTTGGTTCCTCATCAGTGGGGAAGTCTCTTAACACAGGCTTGACTGGGATGGCAGCCAGGTGACATTAGGGTTAGGCTTTCTGCTTTTCATATGGATGGCCTTCCCCCGGAGTCTTAGATATACTCCCTCCGTTCCAAAATAGATGACCCAACTTTGTACTAACTTTGTACTAACGTTAGTACAAAGTTGAGTCATCTATTTTGGAACGGAGGGAGTAGGTTACAAGACAATAGACATTAACCACTATCTAGTACGAGTAGATAACTCCAGCAACGAGTTAACTCTGTAGAAAACGCAACTTGATATAGATGAAGTGCAGACAGGGGATGTATATTACATAACTGGATCTAGGTGATGACGCACACATGAAGTGCTCATCAGTTTTTGCCAGTGACAATCAGAGCTTCATTATATGTTGCAACTCCAAGTAAAATACAGATTTGCGCACATTGTGTTGTCGTATCATACATATATTTCTGTCCAGTCTGTACTATTTTGTGAGTGAAACCTTTACCAGACAAGTAGGAATTGCATGCACGCGGAGTATCTGGCTTGTGGACACGGAACTCTTGAGGCTGTCCTAATGGGCAGTAGTGTTTGACATTTGTCAAGTCGTTGCTTTTGATGATGATGACAAGGCAAATATTTCAACCTTCCAGATACTTTGCATGATAGAATCACTATCGACATTGGTATACTGTCATGAGCTATTTGCACATTGGCTGCCGACTAGGGTATTTTTTTTGCGGCTTCCTTACATTCCGCATATTCCCTCTGGCATTCTATATTGCAAGTGTCGCGCGAGCAAGTAGAGAGGTGGTTGGCACGAGTGACACTGCATGATGGTAACGCGACGTGTCACGGTATCACGTATACGCAGCTACGCTGTCTTTTCTACTTTGGATCTTCCCGGCGTAGCTATCAGGCATGTGTTCATTTCACATAATAAAAGGTAGTATCAGAGTAGAGTATATATTTTCTTACCTTCCACGCGTTTCATTCGCGTGGGCGGCCTCTTCTCTTCCCCTTTTCCAGCATCGCTCTCAACACGCGAGATGATCTCACTCCCTCGAGAATGCGTGTGACATCATGGATGACGTGCGCGTGCGTTTCCCCTGTTGCGTGCGCCTCATCTCAGTAACGGTTGGGTGTCATCCAACTTTATTTTCGATTTTTCTTTTTAGGATTAGGATGGGATATTGGGATGGAATGAATGGGGTGATCCTGTCGCGTGTCATTCGTGTTGGATGGCAAGTGCCACTCATCTGTCTATCTGAATCTGACCAGCTATATCAGAGTAGTAGCGGCTGGGTTACCTTGCCGTCAGGGAATTTATTGCACCCACAATATATGTGTGGTCTGCGGTGTTGCAGCCGCACAGAATGGTGAAGAATCTGCACCGCAGTGGACTTGGACCGAGACCAGCCTGATCAATCGTGTCCTGGCGCTGGGGCACACGACTAGTACTGTACTACCAGTATACTACATATCTTCCGCAAAAAAAGAAAAGAAAAAAAAGTATACTACATATCATCAGACCCATCATCACTGGTGCTGCTGCTGTTGTTTGCAGCTGCGATAAGCCTTGCAGTCTCTTCAGCTAGGGCATCACAGAATGCCCTGTGGGTCAGCAGGGTGTCCTTCCTGCATGTACGCATGGACGTGCATGTTAGTTAACACATAGTATCATTCAAATAAATAATACGGCATATACTTATTCTCGGGCCACTCGGCCATGAATGAGTTCACTTCTATGTATGCACATAGCCCTCGATCATGTGTGCCCAGCCCCACCCGCAAAAAAGATAATGAAAAAGAAAGATCTTGGTTTGAATTTTCCACGTCAACTTATCTTGTGGTCTTCGCCGAGGCTGGCGCATCAGTACCTGCTGAACAAAGACCACGACCACACACATATGGTCCAATACTTTGACATTCTCCCGCGACTAGTAGTTTCCCCTTGCTCAACCCAACTCAACTCAACTCAACTGGGCATTTTCGTTAGGCTCTGCTTTAATCCTTCTTCTCTTCTTTATTTGGAGAATGGTGTTTTATTTGAGAAATACAGTATATACATAGATGCTGACGCAAATGGATATACACTAATGTATATAAATGCATGCATGGACATCCTACCATTCGTCCATGAATGATATTGACAAAGTCACACAGACACCTCGCTATCGACGGGAATGTCGCCTCCCACTAAAAATAATACACCTTACCTTTATGAGACACACATATGTCAAACATGAAGTTTGGTCCCTGATGGGATGGGGGTACAACCACCCTTCTAACCATCCAACCACATGTTGAAAGAGTACTCCTACTTTGTGGAAACCCTACTTAAATATCATGGTGAGTTGGAGAACTACCTCCTAGTGAGTATAGATAGAAGTACCAAGAAAACATTTCGTCCCTCCCATCACTCCCGCTAGCGGTAGGAGGGAACCCTAGCCGCCGCGCCTAGATCTCTCCTCCTCGTTCGCTTCTCCTCGCCGCCGTCGGATCGTGTCATCGGGCGAAGCCTGACCAACTTGGGTGACGGCAAGGCCCATTCCCCCTTCTACGTGGAATGAGGTGGCACGGGCGGTTACTTCAGACGAGGGCACCACATTGTGTGGGGGCATTGTGGTGTGACGGCGGCCATGCTTCGGTGACGGCGGTGGCAGGTGGCAGCGACGCAGAGGCTGCATGACGATGGTGTGGGCCTATGGTGGCGACGACCACACAGATCTGGTGGCTGTGCTCCTTCAAGCGATGCATGGTGGCGACTGTGGCCTCCTTTCTTCCAGGTTCAAGCCAGCGACATGCGGGGCTAGACGGGTGCCGACCATGGTGCCTGTTGCATACGCGTAGGCGGTGACTCTGGCCTAGGGTCGCGCTTCGGGCGTGCCAGATCTAGGCACGAGGTGGGTTCGGGATGTAGCTCCAGGTAGGTGAGGTTGGGCACGGCCCGGGTGGTGCACATGGGCTGTGAGGTGCTTCTTCGTCGAGCAACATAAGGGAACCCTAGCCGCTGTCGTCCAACTCTCTCCTTTTCCTTCCCTTCTCGTTGCCATCGGTGCGCATCATCAGGTGAAGCCCGACCGGCGTGGGTGGCGGCGGGGCCCCTTCTCCCTTTCTACGTAGGGTGGGGTGGCGCAGTGCGGCTACTTTAGGTGGGGGCACAATGTTATGCGGGGAGCTGCGTCGCACCGGATACCGCGCTTTGGCGACGACGGTGGTAGGTGGCAGTGACACAGAGGGTTGCGAGACGATGGTGCGGGCCTGTGCTGGCAACGACTACACTGATTTAGCGGTCGTGCTTCTTCAAGCGACACATGGTGGCGGTGGCGGCCTCACCTTTCTTCCGGGTTTAAGCTGGTGGCGGGTGGGGCTAGGTGGGTGCCGGCCGTGGTGCCGGCTACATGCACATCGGTGGTGGCTTTGACCCAGGGCTGACGCTTGGGACGGGCCAGATCTGTGCCCAAGGCGGGTCGGGCTGTAGCTCTTGGTAGGTGAGTTTTGGCCTGGTCCGGGTGGTGCACAAGGGTGGTAAGGCGCCTCTCCGTCCCTCCAGTCGCTCCCTCGAGCGACAGGAGGGAACCCTAGCCGCCATTGTGTAGCTCTCTTCTCTTCCTTCCCTTCTCCTCATCGCCATTGGAGCACGTCATCGAGCGAATCCTGGTCAGCGTAGGTGGCGGCGAGGCCCCTTGCCATGGTGCTTGCTGCATGCACGACAATGACTCTGGCCTAGGGCTAGCGCTTTGGCGGGCTAGATTTTCCCAAGGTGGGTGGGATGGTAGCTCCGAGTAGGTGAGATTGGGCTCGGTACGGGTGGTGCATGAAGGCGGTGAGGTGCCTCTTCTCACGGGCGCGATGACTTCAGGAGTTTGGGCGACAACCTGCAGTACAGGACAACGCGGTCGAGGCTGCCCGGGTGGCTGGAGGTGTCAGCTACCTGGAGGGGCCTCGTCAATATCTAGAGTTGCCATATCTGATGGGGCGCCGGTCGCTGCTCTCTTCGGTTGTCGGGGGTTGGGTGCGACATATGCGAAAGGATGGCTTATCATGGTGGGAGCGAGTAGAATGTCGCCGGTGCCTGGAAGCGGGATGAGGCGTAGACACGTACGCCGACGAACTTTACCCAGGTTCGGGGCTCTCCGTGGAGATAACACCCCTAGTCCTGCTCTGCAGGGTCTCCGCATGATCACTAAGGCACTAGTGGTACAATGGTGCTCCTTGAGCTGTTTGCTAGAGGTGGAAGAAGGCAGGCACGCTCTCCCCTCCTCTAGGTATGAGTCTAGTTCTAATAGGTTCCAACCCCTTGCATGGGTGCCCTGGGGGTTTATATAGGCCTACCCCCCTAGGGGTACATTGGTAATCTGCCGGGTGTAGGTCCCGGCTGTCAGTGTCTCTGGCCGCCGGCTTCTCCGCCGGCTACTGGGGCCCGCCGCCTGGTCCGGTACGGAACCAACAGGCCGCTCCCGCTGCTCGCGGGTCTTGCCGGCTGCTGATCACTGTAGCCGTGATGCTAATGACGCAGGCTTGGTCAGGGGAGCGTGGCTACAGTCCCGCCGCCTGATGGGAGATTACTGTAGCCACACCGTGTCTCATCTGGTTGATGGCGCACGGGGCCCGAGGGAGGGATAAGCCGCCTGCTGGAAGCCGGCTTCCCTCAGGTTCGGCTGGCCTGGCTTCCTCCGTCTTCAGGGCTCTCTCTGCCTGGTAGGGCCCGCCGCCTGCAAGCCGTACTGACAGGCCGTCGTGGGAACAGGGCTCCGCCTGTCAGGAGTGACGCTGTAGCCACACCCTGTCTTGTCTCCTTGATGAGGGCGCAGACTTTGAGGGCGCCACGGGCCGACTACTAGGGGCCGGCCTCTCTGGAGGCCGCTCACTAGGAGTCGGCCTGTTGTGACGCCGTCTTCTGGAACTCGGCCGCCTTCTGACAGTCGGCCGTTCGGCCAACCGGCCGCCAGAAGGCGGAGATCTATCTTGACGTCTTGAGGGGCGCAGCCGGCCTCGATGTCTTGAAAGGTTCGGGGGCTCGGATTAGGCTACCCGTGGCCCATTACTCCGACAGTAGTCCACGAAGCTGGTGAGGGGCCACGGTTGAGGAGCCGGGGAGCCTCAACAGTTTCCTCCTCCGGGTGCTCTGAAGGAAGCTCCATCCGACTTCTGGGGAGCTGGTCGGCAGGAGTTGGGTATGTCTAGTCGGATCCTTCTGGAATTTCGAATGCATCGGCGGGAACCAGGTGGCGTGCTTGCTAAGCTTCTCGGCCCGCCGCCCGTCATGGGCGTGCCACATGGCGCCAACCAGCCTGGTCGACCTGCCAGCCCACGCGCGTGACGGGACGCGACCGCAGGCTGGGCCCGCCACCACCGGGCCTCGGCCTGCGAGCGGATTCGCTGCGGCCGAGGCGGGCGGTTGGGTTTCCCTGTGGAGTTACTACGCGCAGTAACTCGCGCGATAAAGGCGAGAGCGTGGGGTCGTGGGCACGGTTAATCCCACGATCTCACGTCCACCCCCGCGGCGACCAAGCGGGATGAAGCGGCCGCGAAGGCCATCCGCTTCTGCAAGGCGGTGAAGGAGCCGCAGCTGGTTTCCACGTAAGTACTGTCTTCCTCTCGTACTTTCTCCTTCCTTGCTGATCTTGTCTGAGCTTCCTCGCTTCGCTTCCCTTGATCTAGGGCCCCGCTCTCTCTTGAGAAGTCAGCCGCCGCCTCCATCGTGGGGTCGGCGGAGACTTCCACCACCACCCGGCGGATTGATCCGGCCGCCGACCTCCGGGAGGTGACTGTAACGCCCCGAGACCGACGCTCCAGACGCCTTCCATATATTTCGTGTTCGCCGTGTGTTTTATTTTGTTTGTTGCATTCATCATGTCATCATGAGCTTTGCATCGCATGTTTTCATAAAACTTGCACCCGTTGATAGTTGCCGCTTCTTCCTCGTCTCTGTTGACCTTTCTCAAGGCCGACAATTCTTTTGTTGCCCGGCCGTTTGACCCTCTCTACACAATGCTCAAACCCCTCACACGCGTCTGGAAACTGCCCCGAACCCGAACTGCTCAGTCATCACCGTTGCTTTCAGATTATCCCCTGACATCCCTAAAACATCTCCGTTTTCTTAATTGGACTTCCTAACCTATATTTTCTCAGTCGTTCGATTTAGATCAAAGGGCTTCCATTAGTCTACATTTAGATCCACTTCCTATATAAACTAGACCAACCCTAGAATCTAGGGAGATGTCCCATCGATTCCTCTCGGCCGCCGCCACTATCTTCCTCGGGATCCATCCCGATGCACCCACCTCCTCTCCCCGAATTCTCCATCGGGCCAATCCCGCAGCCTCCTCCCGATCCACCAGCCAGCCACCACCAAATCCTCCTCCTTGCCTCGATCAAGCCCACAAGAGAGGAGCTCCTCCTCTGTTTTCTCCTCGAGCCCGCAGCAACAGCGCAGTGCCCGCAGCTCCATTCCCGTGCGCCTCCTCTGCTCGGCCTCGCCGCCGTTCCGCCACCCCCAGCAAGCTCCGGTGACCTCCAGGACCCCGCGCCGCCGGAGCTGCTCCGTCCGCCGCCCGAACCTGCCAAGACGAGCACCAGCAGGGCCGCCCTCTCCTTCCCTATCTCTCCTTTCTTCTTCCCTTCTCCCTCCCATTTCATCTCTCTGCCTCTTCTCCACAGGAACCGGAGCGCCGCCTGACTCCCTCGATCTGCGATGGGAAACTCCTCAAGCCGCCACCATCTTCTTCCAGGAGCCCGTGGCCTTCTCTACTTCTTCCTCCTCCTCGAGAAGATGCCCCTCGCCTTGAGCTCCAGCGCTACGAGGCCCGCCTTCTGCAGTTCGTCGTCGCCGGGGTTCCCCACCACCAGCAGGTCGCCGCACCTCTTCTCCGTCCCCTCCTTCCCATCTCTCTCTCTCACCGGACTCCCTCTGTCTCCTCTATAACAGAGCCGTCGCCTGAGAGGCTCCTCGTCCGCCGTGCCCAAGCTCCTCCGTCCGCGCTGCCGTTTGCCCGAATCCGGCGCCAGCTGACCGGATCCACCCGTCTTCGTGTTCCCGGCGCTGCCGGAGCCCCAAGTTCCAGCGTCGCCGTCCTGCATCAAGCCCCTGCGCCTGCGCCGCCCGCCAAGTCCCCTGCTTCACCCGCTGCCACCTGCTTCGTTTTGGTCAAGCAGAGCGCTCGCCCGCGCCGTTGACGAGTCGCCCTGCTGCGTGGGCTGCCTTATCCACAGCGCCGAGGCCCAGCCTCCCCTCGGCCCATCCGCGCGAACCCAGCTCTGCCAGCCCACTGTGAGCAGCCCCCCCCGGTGCACTGTTGGGCTAGCCAGTTTCGGCCCGTATAGTGTTTTTACCTCTGGACGGATTTAATCAATTATCCCAGGATTTAATGTTTTACAGAAAAACCCCTCATGTTCATGCATATAATAACTCAACAACCGTGCATCGGATTGAAATGTTTTAAACATGTAAAATGCTTAGATTTTCATCTAGTTTCATAATATGCCACTCTCATCCATGTTTAAAATGTTTAAACTTGCTGTTTATTTAATTTGCTTAAATGCCATGTTAAAATGATTTATTTCATAACTAATTAACCGTAACTCGGATTTAAATAAACTTTATATGTAAATGGGGTAGAAAAATGCCTAGTTTAACATGGTGCACTTTATTTTGCTGTTTAACAACATTAAAATTGTGTTTATGGCAGAACAGTACCAATTCCAAAATATGCATATGAGGATTTTCCGAAATTGTTGTTTGTTGTTCCGGCCTCATTTAAGCTTGCCTAGATAGATAGTCTTACTATGCTTCACCTCTTGCCATGTTTAATAACATTTAATATTGTTGGGTACATAAACGAGAGAGAACTAAATAATTGATGTGGTGTTTCTTCAATATGCAACTCGTTGCATATTGAGCTCCATTTAATTTGTAGTGTTGTTTGGTGCACTTTGCCATGCCATGCATATTTAAACCGGACATGCATCATACTTGTTTTTGCATCATGCCATGCTTATGTGATGGTTGTTTACTATGTTGTTTGTTTCTTTCCGGGTTGCTTCTCTCGTTAGCTTCGGTTTCGTTCCGGAGTTTTGAGGATTCGTTCGACTTCGTCCGTTTGTCTTCTTCATGGACTCGTTCTTCTTCCTTGCGGGATTTCAGGCAAGATGACCATACCCTCGAAATCACTTCTATCTTTGCTTGCTAGTTGTTCGCTCTATTGCTATGCCGCGCTACCTACCACTTGCTATATCATGCCTCCCATATTGCCATGTCAAGCCTCTAACCCACCTTTCCTAGCGAACCATTGTTTGGCTATGTTACCGCTTTTGCTCAGCCCCTCTTATAGCGTTGCTAGTTGCAGGTGAAGATGAAGATTGCTCCATGTTGGATTATGTTTATGTTGGGATATCACAATATCTCTTATTTAATTAATGCATCTATATACTTGGTAAAGGGTGGAAGGCTCAGCCTTATGCCTGGTGTTTTGTTCCACTCTTGCCGCCCTAGTTTCCGTCATACCAGTGTTATGTTCCTTGATTTTGCGTTCCTTACGCGGTTGGGTGATTTATGGGACCCCCTTGACAGTTCGCTTTGAATAAAACTCCTCCAGCAAGGCCCAACCTTGGTTTTACCATTTGCTACCACCTATCCCCTTTTCCCTTGGGTTCTGCAGACTCAAGGGTCATCTTTATTTTAACCCCCCGGGCCAGTTCTTCTCTAAGTGCTGGTCCGAACTGAGTAGACTGCGGGGCCCCCTCGTGGAAACTCGAGGTCTGGTTTTACTCGTAGGATGTCTCATCCGATGTTGCCCTGAGAACGAGATATGTGCAGCTCCTATCGGGATTGTCGGCACATCGGGCGGCTTTGTTGGTCTTGTTTTACCATTGTCGAAATGTCTTGTAAACCGGGATTCCGAGACTGATCGGGTCTTCCCGGGAGAAGGAATATCCTTCGTTGACTGTGAGAGCTTATAATGGGCTAAGTTGGGACACCCCTGCAGGGTATAAACTTTCGAGAGCCGTGCCCGCGGTTATGTGGCAGATGGGAATTTGTTAATGTCCGGCTGTAGAGAACTTGACACTCGACTTAATTAAAACGCATCAACCGCGTGTGTAGCCGTGATGGTCTCTTTTCGGCGGAGTCTGGGAAGAGAACACGGCTTTTGGGTTATGTTTGACGTAAGTAGGAGTTCAGGATCACTTCTTGATCATTACTAGTTGACGATCGCTCCGTTGCTCCTCTTCTCGCTCTTATTTGCGTATGTTAGCCACCATATATGCTTAGTGCTTGCTGCAGGTCCACCTCACTACCCTTTCCTACCCATAAGCTTAAATAGTCTTGATCTCGCGGGTGTGAGATTGCTGAGTCCTTGTGACTCACAGATTCTACCAAAACAGTTGCAGGTGCCGACGATACCAGTGCAGATGACGCAACCGAGCTCAAGTGGGAGTTCGACGAGGAACGTGGTCGTTACTATGTTTCTTTTCCGGATGATCAGTAGTGGAGCCCAGTTGGGACGATCGGGGATCTAGCATTTGGGGTTGTCTTCTTTTCTTTTGGTTCCGTAGTCGGACCTATGTGCATACTCTGATTGATGTATGATTTCATTTATGTATTGTGTGAAGTGACGATTGTAAGCCAACTCTTTATCCCATTCTTGTTCATTACATGGGATTGTGTGAAGATGACCCTTCTTGCGACAAAACTACAATGCGGTTATGCCTCTAAGTCGTGCCTCGACACGTGGGAGATATAGCCGCATCGTGGGCGTTATAGTGACGGAGCGGAACGCGCGCGAGGAGCAGGAAGCCGCCCGCCTGGAGAAGGCGGAGGCGGACAGGGTGGAGGCTGCCGCTTTGAAGAAGCTGGCGGAGGCCGAGGCCGCCACCGCAGCGAAGAAGCAGGCCGAGGAAGCTGCACGCCGTCAGTCGGCGATGTTTGTCACCCCCTGAACTCTAAGCCGCCACCACTGGAGTTCGTGGCGCAGACTGGGGAAGCCGGCGGCGAGCACCCTATCATGGAGAGGGACAGCTTCGACGTTGCCATGCCGGATGTAATCGTGCCCCCGCCGCCACCTTCTGAGGAGGCGCGAGACAAGCAGCCGGCCGACCCACCAGCGCCACCAGCCGGAGACGAGATGGTGATGGGCCCGACTCCCGGGGTCCGCACACCCTTACGCCGCCGGCTCGCGAAGGCGGCCTCGGCGCCACGCCCACTAGAGACCGGCGCCGCCAGCTCTTCGATCCCGGACACCGAGGCGACCAGCGCCGCGCCCATTGGGTGGGTGCGGGGAGGCGGGACGGGCCCTCTGAACAACGCGATCCTGGACGTTCAAGCCAAACTCCGCGCCGAAGCCGACGCTCTCAAGCACTGCAACAAGGCGTTCCTGGAATCACAAGAGGCCATCCGGGTATGCTTCTTGCTTCTTTTGTTTTTAATTCTTATATTGCTTCGTGGGGGCGCGCCTGCGCACCCACTGGGTGTAGTCCCCGAGTTTTGGGCCGGCTGCTGAGCAGGCGGCTCGGAACTTTAATTGGCAAGCTCCGAGTACTTAATATCTTTGCTGCAGGACTATCATAACCTTCGTGCGACCGCCTTTAACTCCAAAGTCCAGGAGTTGGATCAATGTGCCGTCGACTTGTCGGAGAGCCGGAGTAAGTCTTCTTCTTTCTCTGCGGGGGCGCGCTGGCGCACCCGCGGGCTGTAGTCCCCGAGATTCGGGCCGACTGCTGAGCAGTCGGGCCGGATCTTCCTGGCAACTTCATCTTTCTTCGCTGATTGTTGATGTCCTTTTCTTCTTCTTCTTCTTTTGCAGAAGCCAATGCCACCCTGCAGCAGCAGCTGGGAGAAGCCAACACCGCGTTGCGCGCCAAGGAGGCGGACTGCAACAAGCTGGCCGAGGAGCGTGATCGGCTGGTCACGCAGCTGGCGGAGCAGGCGGAGCTTCTCAAGAAGGCCCAGAAGGAGGCGGAAGACAAGGAGACCGGCCTCCTTGCTGAGTTCGCGGCCGAACGCTCCGCCTGGACCGACAAGGAGGCAATGCTGACTGCCAGCTTCGGCGAGGTTGAAGACATGGTCGACGGTAGGTTGCCTTCTTTACTCTTTCTTCAAACTACCGGCCTCTGATCAAGCCGACTTCTTGTTTCTGATCTGACTCTTTGCTTTTTTGTCCGAGCAGACTTCTTCCCAGGTCACTCTGGTGCCGCCAACCAGGCCATCGAGGCCGATCGCAAAGGACGGAGGGCAGAAGGCGAGCAGATCGCTGCCGACACCCCCCGCACTCTTGGCGAGCAACTTCTCAACATCCAAGCTCGTCTTCGGCCGGCTCATCGGATGTTGCGCCGCCTTCAGCGTGTCGGCGCCCAGGCGATCGCCGCCCTGTGGCCAGACATGCCGACTCCACGCACACCCAGCCGGACTGCCGACTGGCTGGAGGTGGCGGCCGGCCGTCTTGAGGCGTGGAAGGGCTCCTCGGCCCGGGCCGGAGCACGCCGGGCCTTGGAGTTCGTCAAGGCATGGTACCCTGGGCTAGATCTAGCCCAGTTGACCACGTTTCGACTGGAAGCCCAGGAGGAGCTGGTGGCGGTGGAGGATGACCTTGTCAAGCGAGCGGCGGCAATCGCCGAGTATACCAACACCAGCATCTTCGTCCCGGAGCTGGCCGAGAACGGTGCCGAGGCGCCACCGGAGTGGTTTGGGCTGAACCCGGAGGATGGCGAGGACTCGGCCGAGGTGGTCGACTCCAGCGACGAGGGAGAAGACGAAGAGGAGGAGGAAGGTGAAGAGGAGGCGCCAGAGGTCGGAGCGGACGGCCAGCCTCAACTCGACCGCGCCTCCACCAACGAGCCGTGCCCGAGCGAGCCGGCTGCTGCCGAGGGCGACCAAGCGGACACCGACTAGCCGGCCGCCCAACCAGCCGGCACCACCGACTCCACCATTCCGCCGACTCCGTCTGCTGCTTCCTAGGCTGCCATTTACCTTTGCTTCTTCCTGCTTATCAGTCTCAACAAACTTTGTTAATTTCGCACAGTTCCACCCGCGGGGTGTATTTCAAACTTCTGTTGAATATCGGCCAAGGGCCTTTTGATGTGTAAATATCTTAGCCGAGTTCTATCTTTCCTTGCTTTCTGCTCTTTTGGCTTTTTTCCTTTGCCGCCTTCCCTTGGTTGCCGTCTTGCCAGCCGAACAGCCGCTCTGCGGACTGTGGCTGGGTCAAGTACTTAGCCACTTTCAGGAAGGCAAGTATTTAGCCGGCTAGAGTTTTCTAGCAAGTTAAGTAGAAGCTGGTTGGCCGGCTGCTCGACAGCCGGTCGGTGAGGCAAGAAGCCGGCTTGGACTATGTGTATGCTTTAGGTCCCTAGCCATTTTTTCATGCAGACACCCTTTTCACCTTAGCTCCTGCCGACCAAACAGTCGCTCTGCGAGCTGCGGCCTCTGGCAGGAGAAAGCTAAGGTGCCAACACATTATTTGTCCGGCTGCAGGAAGCATTTCATAGTACAAAGTGGCAAGTCCCTGGGTCGACTGGTCGAACCCGGTGCCAGACGGTCTAATGGGGTAACACAAATGACAGGCGTAATACTTATCATATAGATAAAAGAGGGCAGTCCCCGAGCTCTTCTCGGGGGACCCGGAGTCTTTGTACTTAATACAAAAGTTGGCGTGGTACATACTGCTTTAACTGTAAAACCTTCGAAGGAGATTCACATTCCATGGTCGCTCCGTCTCCTTGCCGGAATCATCTCTTTTGCGTGCTCGAGGCTTCTGAGCGTCGATGAGGTAGTAGGAGTCGTTGCCCAACACCTTGCTGATGATGAAGGGGCCTTCCCAAGGTGCCGAGAGCTTGTGCTGGCCGGCTGTTCGCTGGATCAGCCGGAGCACAAGGTCTCCTTCTTGGAAGGATCTTGGCTTGAACTTTCGGTTGTAGTATCGGCGCAGACTCCGCTGGTAGATGGTGGACCGGCTGAGTGCCAACAGCCGGCCCTCTTCAAGCAGATCGACGCCGTCTTGTTGTGCTTCATCTGCCTCCTCTTCGGTGTACATGGTGACTCGAGGGGAGTCGAATTCTATGTCCGTCGGGATGACAACTTCGGCACCGTAGACGAGGAAGAAAGGAGTGAAGCCCGTTGACTTGTTCGGGGTTGTGCGCAGACTCCAGAGGACGGCCGGCAGCTCGTTGAGCCACCAGCCGGCCGAACGCTCCAGAGGCTCGACCAGTCGGGGCTTGATGCCGGACAAAATAAGGCCGTTTGCTCGCTCCACTTGGCCGTTTGACTGCGGATGGGCTACAGACACTAAGTCCAGTCGGATGCCCTGCGTCGCGCAGAAACGGGCCAAGGCGCCTTTGGCGAAGTTTGTGCCATTGTCGGTGATGATGCTGTGTGGTATGCCATACCGGATGGTGATGTCGGAGATGAAAGTCATAGCAGTCGGACCATTCAATTTCTTGATTGGTTTTGCTTCTATCCACTTGGTGAACTTGTCCACCGTGACAAGCAGAT
The DNA here is from genome assembly GCF_018294505.1 of Triticum aestivum. Lineage (NCBI taxonomy): Eukaryota > Viridiplantae > Streptophyta > Magnoliopsida > Poales > Poaceae > Triticum > Triticum aestivum. The sequence goes on from NC_057805.1 coordinate 73,134,471, forward strand.
GAGTCATGCCATCTCGTGCTGTTTTGAATGGTCCCACCATGTCCAGGCCCCAGACAGCAAAGGGCCAAGCAATGGGGATAGTCTTGAGTGCAGAAGCCGGCTGATGAGGCTTGGAGCGGAACTTCTGGCACCCTTTGCACTTCTGGACCAAGTCTTTGGCATCTTCTAGAGCAGTCGGCCAGAAAAAACCGTGGCGGAAAGCTTTGGCAACAAGTGCTCTTGAAGCCGCGTGGTGACCACACTCGCCTTGATGGATATCTTTGAGGATTGCTTGGCCTTGCTCCGGCTCCACGCAGCGCTGGTAAACACCAGTGACGCTGCGCCTCACAAGTTCTCTGTTGACGATGGTGTACGCTGTTGCCCGGCGTTGCACCTGCCGGGCCGAGATCTCATCAGTCGGTAGTTTTTTGTTCACCGGAAAGTTGAGGATGGGGTGGGCCCATGAAGGTGCTGCATTCTTCGACTGTTAGGACTGCTACTTGCACGAGGGCGGTTGGGCTGGGAGGCGGTGGGTTGGAGTCGGACGCCGCTTGCTGAATTGATGAATTCCCCGGGCCGACTGCCGCAGTCCCTGGGCCACCTGCCGAAGTTCCCGTGCCGGCTGCTGGGGCTCTCAAGTCAGATTCCATCTTTATGCCGGCTCCTCCTGAAACAGCCGGCCTTGAGGAGACGTTGCAGGGCGACGCCGGCTGGTATTGCTTGCCGGGTGGAGCCAATTCGTGCCAAGGCGTCGGCTTGCTCATTGTCATTTCTTGGCACGTGGAGGAACTCGCACCCTTCGAAGTATCCACTGAGTTGCTGTACGAGGAAACGGTAGCTGGCCATATTTGCATCCTTGGCGTCCCAATCGCTTGACGACTGCTGGACCACCAAGTCGGAGTCTCCATAGCACAGGATCCGGCGAATGCCGAGTTCCTTGGCAAGCCGGAGCCCGTGTATGAGTGCTTCGTATTCAGCTACGTTGTTGGAGGCGGCAAAGTGAATTTGCAGCACATATCTGAGCTTGTCGCCTTTGGGAGAGGTGAGGACGATGCCGACTCCCAAACTAGTGCGCATCTTTGAACCATCAAAATGCATCCGCCAATGGGTGGAATCTGGCGCTGGCGGCAGGTACTGGGTCTCGGCCGAGTCGACGAGGAAGTCGGCCAGTGCTTGTGACTTGATGGCGGTGCGAGGCTGGTAGTAGATGGTGTAGGGGGCCAAATCTATGGCCCATTTGGCCACTCGGCCCGAGGCATCTCGGCTTCCAACGATCTCGGCAAGTGGAGCTGTGCAGACCACAATGATTGGGTGCTCTTGGAAGTATGGCTTCAGCTTCTTGGCAGCAAAGTGCACGCCATAGCACATCTTCTGGTAGTGGGGGTAGTTCTGCTTGGAAGCGGATAGTACTTCACTCAGGTAATATACCGGCCTCTGGATTGGTAGGGCTTTTCCTTCTTCCTTGCGTTCCACCACTATGACTGTGCTGACCACCCGGCTGGCGGCGGCAATGTAGAGGAGCATGGGCTCCTTAGGAGTCGGGGCCGCCATGATAGGCGGAGTGGTCAACATTTTCTTGAGATGGAGAAAAGCTTCATTCGCCTTGTCGTTCCACTCAAAAAAGTGGTCTTCTTCATGAGCTGGTACAGGGGAAGAGCCTTCTCGCCCAGCCGACTGATGAAACGGCTGATGGATGCCAAGCAGCCGGTGAATTTTTGCACGTCCAGCAGTCGGGTGGGCACCTCCATCCTCTCGATGGCCTTGATCTTCGCAGGGTTGCACTCTATGCCGCGTTCTGAGACCAAGAAGCCAAGAAGCTGGCCGGCTGGTACTCCAAAGACGCATTTCTCCGGGTTGAGCTTGATCTGAAATCGGCGCAAATTCTCAAAGGTCTCCTTGAGATCTTCTAGTAGCATTCCACGCTTCTCCGTCTTCACCACCACATCGTCCACATAGACATGGGCGTTTCTGCCGAGTTGCTTGAGGAGACACTTCTGCATGCAACGTTGAAACGTGGTGCCGGCGTTTCTCAAGCCGAACGTCATGGTCAGGTAACAGAAGGCTCCGAATGGCGTGATGAAGGCAGTCTTCAGCCTGTCGGCCGGGTTCAGCTTGATCTGGTGATACCCGGAGTATGCATCCAAAAATCTCAACAGCTCGCATCCGGCTGTGGAGTCAATCACTTGGTCAATTCTTGGCAGAGCAAATGGGTCTTTGGGGCATGCCTTGTTGAGGCTGGTATAATCAATACACATGCGCCACTGCTTGTTCCTCTTCAGCACTAGGACCGGGTTGGATAACCTCTCCGGAAAGAACACCTCCATGATGAAGCCGGCTGCCAGAAGCCGGGCTATCTCTTCTCCAACAACTCTTCTTTTCTCTTCTGACAGGCAGCGCAAGTGTGACGCCCCCGATTTGACCGTACACTAATCATACACGCAAACGTGTACGATCAAGATCAGGGACTCACGGGAAGATATCACAACACAACTCTAAAACACAAAATAAGTCATACGAGCATCATAATACAAGCCAGGGGCCTCGAGGGCTCGAATACAAGTGCTCGATCATAGACAAGTCAGCGGAAGCAACAATATCTGAGTACAGACATAAGTTAAACAAGTTTGCCTTAAGAAGGCTAGCACAAACTGGGATACAGATCGAAGGAGGCGCAGGCCTCCTACCTGGGATCCTCCTAACTACTCCTGGTCGTTGTCAGCGGACTGCACGTAGTAGTAGGCACCTCCAGTATCGTAGGAGTCATCATCGGCGGTGGCGTCTGGCTCCTGGACTCCAGCATCTGGTTGCGACAACCAGGTAGAAAGGAAAGGGGGAAAAGAGGGAGAGAAGCAACCATGAGTACTCATCCAAAGTACTCGCAAGCAAGGAACTACACTACATATGCATGGGTATATATGTAAAGGGCCATATCAGTGGACTGAACTGCAGAATGCCAGAATAAGAGGGGGATAGCTAGTCCTGTCGAAGACTACGCTTCTGGCCATCTCCATCTTGCAGCATGTAGAAGAGAGTAGATTGAAGTCCTCCAAGTAGCATCGCATAGCATAATCCTACCCGGCGATCCCCTCCTCGTCGCCCTGTTAGAGAGCGATCACCGGGTTGTATCTGGCACTTGGAAGGGTGTGTTTTATTAAGTATCCGGTTCTAGTTGTCATAAGGTCAAGGTACAACTCCGGGTCGTCCTTTTACCGAGGGACACGGCTATTCGAATAGATAAACTTCCCTACAGGGGTGCACCACATAACCCAACACGCTCGATCCCATTTGGCCGGACACACTTTTCTGGGTCATGCCCGGCCTCGTAAGATCAACACGTCGCAGCCCCACCTAGGCACAACAAAGAGGTCAGCACGCCGGTCTAAATCCTATGCGCGCAGGGGTCTGGGCCCATCGGCCATTGCACACCTGCACGTTGCGTACGCGGCCGGAAGCAGACCTAGCCTAGTGGCATTCCAGTCCAATCCGGCGCGCGCCGCGCGGTCGCTGACGTGACGAAGGCTTCGGCTGATACCACGACGTCGAGTGCCCATAACTGTTCCCGCGTAGCTGGTTAGTGCGTATAGACCAAATGGCCAGACTCAGATCAAATACCAAAAACTCGTTAAGCGTGTTATGTCGAAGTAACCGCGGACGCCGTCCAGGGCCAGGCCCACGTCTCGCCTAGGTGGTCTCAACCTGCCCTGTCGCTCCGCCACAAAGATCCACTTGCGGGTACTCCTACGAGCCGACCCGACTTTAGTCACCACAGGTGTCATGTATAGAGTATATAAGTATATACCCGTGATCACTACCCAAGTGATCACGGCCCGATAGTATAGCACAGCAGACGGACAAGAATGTAGGGCCACTGATGGAAAACTAGCATCCTATACTAAGCATGTAGGATTGCAGGTAAAGGTAACAACAGTAGAAGCAAGGACAGGCTATACATCAGGATAAGATTAACGGAAAGCAGTAACATGCTACACTACTCTAATGCAAGCAGTATAGAGAAGAATAGGCGATATCTGGTGATCAAGGGGGGGGGGGGCTTGCCTGGTTGCTCTGGCAAGTAGGAGGGCTCGTCAACTCCGTAGTCGAACTGGGCACCAGCAGCGGCGTCGGTCTCGGTGTCTAGCGAGAGGAGAGGGAGGAAGAAACAATAAATATAATGCAAACATATGCATGACGATGCATGACATGACAATGAGCGTTGCTAGGTGTGCCCTAATCGCGGTAAGAAGTGATACCGGCGAAGGGGGGGAACATCCGGGAAAGTATTCCCGATGTTTCGCGTTTTCGGACAGATGGACCGGAGGGGGAAAGTTCCATGTTCACTATGCTAGGAACGTGTGGCTGACAAACGGACTACGTATTCGGATTCGTCTCGTCGTTCTGAGCAACTTTCATGTACAAAGTTTTTCCATCCGAGCTACGGTTTATTTTATATTAAATTTTAAAGATTTAAATCATTTTTAAAATTTAATAAATTAATTTAATTCGAAATTTAATTAATGCATCAGCATGATGTCAGCATGACATCAGCAGTCAACGTTGACCGTTGACCTGGTCAACCTGACAGGTGGGTCCCACCTCTCAGGGACTGTTAGCTAATTAAAAGTAGTTAATTAGGTTAATTAATCTTACTTAGTTAATATTAATAGGATTAATTAAGTTAATTAATTATCTTTATTATTTATTTTTATTAATTTAATTTTTTTAAATCTTTTTTTATTAAAACGTTCTCTGGGCGGGGCCCATGTGTCATAGGCCCTAGGGGCCACAGTGGATCGGGCGTGCGGGCGACGGGCGCCAGCCCGAATGGGCGCCCGCCCAGGCCAACAGGGGGAACGGCGTCGGCGTCAGCCGGGCGCCGAAGTAGCACGACGAGTGGGCGGCGGCCAGCGAGGGGGCCACGGCGGCGGCGAGGCCGGCCGCCAGTGGCCG
>NC_057805.1:73140211-73149289 GCF_018294505.1 Triticum aestivum
ATCACGGCCGCGGTGCTCGTGGTGGGGGATGGGGACGACGGCGTCGAGGGGAAGCGGGCGACGAGGTCGGGGACGCGAGGCGGAGGGCGATCCGAGCGGCGATGGTGGTCGGCGACGGCGGGGCCTTCGGGCGGCGGTGATAGCACACGACGACGACGAGCGGGTGCGGCTCGGTGAAGAGGGGATGACGGAGAGGAGATGAGGACGGGGCGGTCCGGTGGGCGGCGCCGGCGAACGGCGAGACGGCGGGGACGAGCCGGGTCGTCGGGCGTCGGGTGTCCCGATCCCGATCCAGGACGGGGGAGGGAGAGGGGGATCGAGGGGGAGTGGGGTGCGGTAGGTGGCTAGGGTTTCCCCCTCCCGTGGGGATAAGGCAGTGGCGGTTCGGTGGGCTGGGCCAGGCGGGCCGGCCTGGCCTGTGAGCTGGGCCGTCTGGCCCAGTTGGCCGGGGGGGCTTTTACCCCCTTTTTTTTTCTTTTTTTGTCTTTGTTTGTTTTCTGTTTTTATTTCTTTTGTTTATTTTCCTTTTCTGTTTTATTAATTTAGGGCAATTAAGTATTTTATAAAATTGTGTCTACTTCACAATAATTACCTATGTAATATTGGGCACCCACCGAACATTTTTTTGTTTCAACTTTTGAAAACTTTGGTTGTTTTACATATTTTAATTTTCAATTTGAATCGGTTTCGAATCATTGCGAGGTTAGCAACAGTAACCAAAGTGACGTGGCATGATTAGCGTGGGATTACTGTAGCATGATTATCCGGGCGTTACAAATCTCCTCCACTACAAGAAATCTCGTCCTGAGATTTATGAGGTAGAAGGAAACAACGCGGGGTATTCATCATGCAGGCGATCCTCGCGTTCCCAAGTGGCTTCATCTTCAGAATGGTGCGACCAGTGGACTTTGAGGAACTTGATAGCCTTCTGACGGGTGCGGCGCTCAGCTTGGTCGAGAATGCGGACCGGATGCTCTTTATAGGAGAGGTCCTGCTGCAATTCGAGCACTTCATGATCCACTGCTCGGATTGGGTCCTTGAAGCAACGGCGAAGCTGTGAGACGTGGAACACATCGTGAACCTGAGAAAGGTACGGCGGAAGCTCCAGTCGATATGCCACTTTTCCACGCCTTTCGAGAATAGTGAATGGGCCAATATAGCGAGGAGCTAGCTTGCCCTTGATCCCGAAGCGGTGAGCACCCTTCATTGGTGTAACTCGAAGATAGGCCTTTTCGCCAGGTTGATAGACCATCTCTTTATGATGACGGTCATACTGACTCTTCTGACGTGACTGAGCAGTCTTGAGATTCTCACGAATAATGCGGACTTGTTCTTCGGCATGTTGGATAATATCCGGACCGAAGAGTGGATGCTCCCCAGTTTCTGACCAGTTCAGAGGGGTTCAGCACTTTCGTCCATATAACACTTCGAAGGGGGCCATCTTCAGACTAGCTTGATAGCTATTATTATAGGAGAACTCGGCATACGGGAGAGATTCCTCCCATTTCTTGCCAAAATAAATAACACAAGCTCGAAGCATGTCTTCGAGAACTTGGTTGACGCGTTCAACTTGCCCTTGCGACTGAGGATGAAACGTAGTACTGAATGTCAGATGAGTTCCCATAGCTTCTTGGAAACTTGCCCAGAATCTTGAAGTGAATAAGCTGCCACGGTCTGAACTGATAACCAATGGAATACCGTGGAGTGAAACAATCCTGGACATATAGAGCGTTGCCAACTGACTAGCAGTGATCGTTTCTTTGACCGCCAGGAAATGTGCAACTTTGGAAAGCCGGTCAATGACGACAAGAATAGCATCATTACCTTTCTGTGATTTGGGAAATCCAGTGACGAAGTCCATCTCAACATGGTCCCATTTCCATTCAGGAATAGAGATAGGTTGCAGAGTTCCAGCAGGCCTTTGATGTTCTGCTTTGATACGACGACAAACGTCACACTCAGCAACATAACGAGCAATGTCTTGCTTCATATTAGACCACCAGAATCTCTGACGGATGTCTTGGTACATCTTTGTACTACCAGGATGGATACATAGAGGCGTATCATGAGCTTCTTTCATAACTTCCTGTGTCATATCCAGGTTTTTCTCTGCACATGGCACCACTAGGCGGCCCTTGAAGTATAAAGTGCCATCTTCAGCAATAGTGAAGAATGAGGGCTTTCCTTCTGCGAGGTAGCGCTTAATCTTGTGGGCTTCAGATTCATATCCCTGTATTCTCTTGATGGAGTCCAAGAGATTTGGTTCGACGGCCAGGGTATTGAGGGAAGCCTGGGAAACAACACGGAGGTTCATCTTGCGAAACTCCTTAGGAGGGGGAGCGAGTGCACCCGGAGGAACAATATGGAGGTTCAGCTTCCTGAATTCTTCAACAAGCAAGGGCTGAACTTTATGAACCTGGAGGTGGTTGCAGTAAGACTTGCGGCTCAAGGCATCAGCCATTACATTAGCCTTGCCTGGCGTATAGGAAATACCCCAGTCAAAGTCTGCAACAAGCTCCATCCATCTCTGCTGACGGAGGTTCAGGTCTGGCTGAGTAAACAGATACTTCAGACTTTGGTGGTCAGTGAAGATCTCGCAACGATTACCGAGAAGGTAATGTCGCCACTGCTTCAGCGCATGAATGACAACAGCAAGTTCGAGGTCGTGAACTGGGTAGTTCTCTTCGTGAGGGCGCAATTGCCGAGAGGCATAAGCAATCACTTTGCGGTCTTGCATTAGGACACCGCCTAATCCTTGACGGGAAGCGTCACAGTAAATGACGAAGTCCTTCTTAGTATCAGGTGGAGCTAGAACTGGGGCAGAAGTCAACTTGTCTTTGAGTGCCTGGAAACTTTCCTGACATTTGTCTGTCCATTGGAACTTGACGCCCTTATGCAACAGGTTAGTCAGAGGCCTGGCGATCTTGGAGAAGTTCTCGACGAATCGACGGCAATAGCTGGCGAGACCGAGAAAACTTCTGACTTGCTTAACGTTCTTGGGAGGAGTCCAATCAAGGATAGCCTGGACTCGTTCAGGGTTGACGGCAATACCATCCTTAGAGATGACATGCCCAAGATAGGTTACTTCGGGTAGCCAGAATTCACATTTGGAGAACTTGGCATATAGTTGATGCTCTCGTAGCTTTTCCAGCACAAGCTGAAGATGTTCAGCATGTTCCTCTTCATTCTTGGAAAATACCAGGATATCATCCAGATAAACCACGAGGAACTTGCCGAGGTAATCCATGAATATATAGTTCATCAGACGAGAGAAGGTGGCTGGAGCATTGGTTAAACCGAAAGACATGACAGTGTACTCGTATGAACCATATCGAGTCACGAAGGCGGTCTTTGGGATATCCTCTTCGCGAACACGGATCTGGTGGTAACCCAACCTCAAGTCGAGCTTAGAGAACACTGATGAACCCGCCAGTTGATCATACAGATCATTGATCCGAGGAAGAGGGTATTATTCTGAATGGTAGCTTGGTTTATAGGACGGTAGTCTTGAACTAATCGGTTTGTCCCATCCTTCTTCTTGACAAAGAGAGAAGGTGCTCCCCAAGGAGAGCAACTTGGGCGAATGAATCCTTTGCGAAGAGAATTGTCGATTTCCTCCTTAAGCTCAAGGAGTTCATGCGGCGGCATTTTGTAGGGTCGCTTGGCTATAGGAGTGGTGCCTGGTTTCAAGTCGATGATGAATTCGACAACTCTAGAAGGGGGAATCCCTCGAAGTTCTTCAGGGAAGACGTCGAGGAATTCACGCACGACGGGAATGTTTTCAATGCCCTCGAGTGGTGCGGCGTTCAAGGCATTCAATGCATAGAGCCTGGCCTTGGCATTTTGCACTAGATGAGCTTGGTAAGCAACTATTTCATCTGAAGGGTGAAGTAGATGGACGGTCTTAGTGGCGCAAACTATAGAAGCAGCATGCGCTTTCAACCAATCCATCCCCAAAATGAGGTCGATGTTAGACGACTTCAGGATAATGGGAGAGGCATAGAATTCCAGCCCTTCGATTTCCACGGGGACATCGATGCCAACCAGGGAGGTTTGACACTGTCCCACGGGGGTTTTGACCAATACCGAGGTGTTCATCTCCTCACATTTAACGTCGTGCTTGTATGCAAAATCTTCTGACATGAATGAATGCAATGCACCTGTATCAAATAAAACAGATGTTGGTACTGAATTTACGAGGAGTGTACCCATCACAGTAGCAGGCTGGTCTTGAGCTTCATTGAGATCAACGTGGTTGGCATGAACACGGCCATAAGACTTGGCCTTGTTGCTGCGGGGCTGGTTGCTTCCATGGCCAGTTGCTGGAAGGGCCAGTTGATTCTGGTTCTGGTTGCATTCTCTAGCACGGTGTCCTGGTTGACCACACCTGAAGCACAAGCCATTATTGGGAGTGGGAACATGAGCTTGGGATGGTGGAGCTGGAAGTCTTGACTGCCTAGATGGTGGTGGAGGCAGACGAGGTGCAGCATAGGTCTGCCTTGGGGCAGATGCATTTGGACGGTACATGCTATTCGGGATCCATATCTTACGCTTCTGTGAGGGCGGGCCCGAAGATGAGCCCGTGTCACGGTTGCGCCTGTGAGAGCTCTGGTATTCCTGCAGACCAGTTTCGACATTGATGGCCTTGTTCACCAAGGTGGCGAAATCAGCAAAGTCATGCACTAGAAGTGCGAGCTTGATGTCAGCTTGAAGGCCATCACGGAACTTCTCCTGTCTGCGTGCATCAGTTGCAATGTCCTCTTCAGCATAGCGAGACAAGTCCAAAAACTCCCGCTGATAAGCTTCAACAGTTTTGTTGCCTTGGGTGAGGTTGCGGAACTCACGCTTCTTCCGGTCCATGACTCCCTGAGGAATGAAGCGGGCACGGAAAGCAGCTTGGAAGTCTGGCCAGGTGATGATTGTTCCAGCTGGCAGAGTACGCCTGTGGCTGTCCCACCATTGAGCTGCGGGTCCCTTCAGGAAGAAGGAAGCAAAGGTGACATAGCTGGCAGGGGCTACATCGGCAGACTCCATCTCATAGGTGATGTCACGGAGCCAGTCATCAGCATCCAGAGGCTGAGTTGAGCTGCGGTACACAGTTGGATTGAGGCGCATGAAATCTTGCAGAGTTACTGGGGTTGGTTGCTGGTCCATATTGGGGCGAGGAAACTGAGCCATCATATTTTCCATGAATTGGCGGTTCAGTTTGAACTGTTGGATCATACCAGCCATGTACTCAGGTGGTGGTGGGGCATTGCCACCACTACCACGACCACCTGGTCTAACCATCCTGCTAATATATAACAGGGGTAGTTCAGCATTGAGAAATTTGCAAAGACAAGAATCATTCATGATGAAACATGCATAATGAAAGGAGCACGATAGCTACTACATAGCAGTCGGCATAACTTACAAAAGGGGTCATGCATAGAGTTCAGTACACAGAGTTCAGTACATAGACTAAAACAACATAGGCGGCACACAGGCTCGCGGCGAATGCATCTAACACTAACAAGCAAGCCTACATCAGTCCCAAGAGGTACTGTGGAGGTAGGTGTAGCCTGAAAGCTGGTAGTGTCGCATCGGGAACTCCACATCAGCAACCTGGGGTCCGCGAATACTCTGGTGCAGAACCTGACGCTCAGGTGGCAGAAGAGGTCCAAGTGCGGGAGAGTGGCCTCCCACATCTGGCCAGCCGACACCCTGGGGCATCACAGTCCTGGCTGGGTAGATCGCAGAACGAGGCAGCTCCCTAGATCGGACAAAGGGGTGCAACATCGTCAAAGCACGGTAAAGGTGCTGACGGGTGGTGTACAACTCGTGGCGAAGAGCTCGGTTAGCTCGATCCAGCCCATCAGCATGCAGAACCAGGTTCTGATGGTAGAAGGGCTCTCGGGTGACAGTGGAGTAGGCAGCAGTATAGTATCCCTCCGCACCAACATCAGATGCGATAGCAATGTGCCTGAAAGGGGAGGTGTCCAACTCCCGATACTCTCCACGAAGACATGTCAGAGCAGCATAGGCAGCATCGTGGACAGCCATATCGATGGTCACTCCAACACCATGAGCGGTGTGCAGCACAATAGTGGAGTCATACTCCCGCGAGTAGAGGTGGACGATGGCACGGTACTGCTCCTGGTTAAAGTCCTGGTACTCCTCGTAGACGGTGTACTCAGGGTGCCAGCGATAACCCAGATAGGTCATCATCTCAGCTAGCACAACAGGTGATCCCGAGGCACCAATGGCCGTCGTGTGGCGCACGACCTGCCTCGTGGGTTCCATCTGAAAGCAAAGATGTTTCCAAGGAGTCAAATGACAGTGTGTGAATTGTTCAAAATACTATTCTAAGAAATAACTATGGCTTATCAAACTTTGGGGTGAATGCGGTCACGGGATCCTAGTGTTAGAGTTAGTAAATTCGTTTAACCCGAGTAGAAGAGAGTTCAGAGTCCCAGAGTAAAGGTCAAGGAGTAAAAGATCCTAGTACCACCCAATGGCGACGTGGGCCCATAAGACACACAGCCATGTTAGTAAAAGTTTTGTAATGTCTAGACTCAACTTCGGCCAAGGAGTGTGGGAAGGGGGATTCCTACAGGCAGTCGGCTCTGATACCAACTTGTGACGCCCCCGATTTGACCGTACACTAATCATACACGCAAACGTGTACGATCAAGATCAGGGACTCATGGGAAGATATCACAACACAACTCTAAAACATAAAATAAGTCATACAAGCATCATAATACAAGCCAGGGGCCTCGAGGGCTCGAATACAAGTGCTTGATCATAGACGAGTCAGCGGAAGCAACAATATCTGAGTACAGACATAAGTTAAACAAGTTTGCCTTAAGAAGGCTAGCACAAACTGGGATACAGATCAAAGGAGGCGCAGGCCTCCTGCCTGGGATCCTCCTAACTACTCCTAGTCGTCATCGTCAGCGGACTGCACGTAGTAGTAGGCACCTCCAGTATCGTAGGAGTCGTCGTCGGCGGTGGCGTCTGGCTCCTGGACTCCAGCATCTGGTTGCGACAACCAGGTAGAAAGGAAAGGGGGAAAAGAGGGAGAGAAGCAACCGTGAGTACTCATCCAAAGTACTCGCAAGCAAGGAACTACACTACATATGCATGGGTATATATGTAAAGGGCCATATCAGTGGACTGAACTGCAGAATGCCAGAATAAGAGGGGGATAGCTAGTCCTGTCGAAGACTACGCTTCTGGCCATCTCCATCTTGCAGCATGTAGAAGATAGTAGATTGAAGTCCTCCAAGTAGCATCGCATAGCATAATCCTACCCGGCGATCCCCTCCTCGTCGCCCTGTTAGAGAGCGATCACCGGGTTGTATCTGGCACTTGGAAGGGTGTGTTTTATTAAGTATCCGGTTCTAGTTGTCATAAGGTCAAGGTACAACTCCGGGTCGTCCTTTTACCGAGGGACACGACTATTCGAATAGATAAACTTCCCTGCAGGGGTGCACCACATAACCCAACACGCTCGATCCCATTTGGCCGGACACACTTTTCTGGGTCATGCCCGGCCTCGTAAGATCAACACGTCGCAGCCCCACCTAGGCACAACAGAGAGGTCAGCACGCCGGTCTAAATCCTATGCACGCAGGGGTCTGGGCCCATCGCCCATTGCACACCTGCACGTTGCGTACGTGGCCGGAAGCAGACCTAGACTAGTGGCGTTCCAGTCCAATCCGGCGCGCGCCGCGCGGTCGCTGACATCACGAAGGCTTCGGCTGATACCACGACGCCGAGTGCCCATAACTGTTCCCGCGTAGCTGGTTAGTGCGTATAGACCAAATGTCCAGACTCAGATCAAATACCAAGAACTCGTTAAGCGTGTTATGTCGAAGTAACCGCGGACGCCGTCCAGGGCCAGGCCCATGTCTCGCCTAGGTGGTCTCAACCTACCCTGTCGCTCCGCCACAAAGATCCACTTGCGGGTACTCCTACGAGCCGACCCGACTTTAGTCACCACAGGTGTCATGTATAGAGTATATAAGTATATACCCGTGATCACCGCCCAAGTGATCACGGCCCGATAGTATAGCACAGCAGACGGACAAGAATGTAGGGCCACTGATGGAAAACTAGCATCCTATACTAAGCATGTAGGATTGCAGGTAAAGGTAACAACAGTAGAAGCAAGGACAGGCTATACATCAGGATAGGATTAACGGAAAGCAGTAACATGCTACACTACTCTAATGCAAGCAGTATAGAGAAGAATAGGCGATATCTGGTGATCAAGGGGGGGGGCTTGCCTGGTTGCTCTGGCAAGTAGGAGGGGTCGTCAACTCCGTAGTCGAACTGGGCACCAGCAGCGGCGTCGGTCTCGGTGTCTAGCGAGAGGAGAGGGGGGAAGAAACAATAAATATAATGCAAACATATGCATGACGATGCATGACATGACAATGAGCGTTGCTAGGTGTGCCCTAATCGCGGTAAGAAGTGATACCGGCGAAGGGGGGGAACATTCGGGAAAGTATTCCTGATGTTTCGCGTTTCCGGACAGATGGACCGGAGGGGGAAAGTTCCATGTTCGCTATGCTAGGAACGTGTGGCTGACAAACGGACTACGTATTCGGATTCGTCTCGTCGTTCTGAGCAACTTTCATGTACAAAGTTTTTCTATCCGAGCTACGGTTTATTTTATATTAAATTTTAAAGATTTAAATCATTTTTAGAATTTAATAAATTAATTTAATTCGAAATTTAATTAATGCATCAGCATGACGTAAGCATGACGTCAGCAGTCAACGTTGACCGTTGACCTGGTCAACCTGACAGGTGGGTCCCACCTGTCAGGGACTGTTAGCTAATTAACAGTAGTTAATTAGGTTAATTAGTTATTAGGTTAATTAATCTTAATTAATTAATATGAACATGATTAATTAAGTTAATTAATTATCTTAATTAATTAATTATTTATTTTTATTAATTTAATTTTTTGAAATCTTTTTTTATTAAAACGTTCTCTGGGCGGGGCCCATGTGTCATAGGCCCCAGGGGCCATAGTGGATCGGGCGTGCGGGCGACGGGCGCCAGCCCGAATGGGCGCCCGCCCAG
>NC_057805.1:73150019-73162123 GCF_018294505.1 Triticum aestivum
GAGGGCGCGGCCGGGACGCGGTGTCCGAATGGGCAGGGGGCGTGCGAGGAGAGGGGACAACCAGGGTCAGGCGCGGGGTGCGCGCGGCCATCGGCTTGCCTGCGCGCGGAGTGCGCGGGGCGACATTGCCGGTGTGGGGCGAGCAGGGAGGCAAAGGGGAGAGGGGCGAGGCTCACTGGGGCCGTAGGGATCGTGGCCGCGGTGCTCGTGGTGGGGGACGGGGACGACGGCGTCAAGGGGAAGCGGGCGACGAGGTCGGGGACGCGAGGCGGAGGGCGATCCGAGCGGCGACGGTGGTCGGCGACGGCGGGGCCTTCGGGTGGCGGTGATGGCACACGACGACGACGAGCGGGTGCGGCTCGGTGAAGAGGGGATGACAGAGAGGAGATGAGGACGGGGCGGTCCGGTGGGCGGCGCCGGCGAATGGCGAGACGACGGGGACGAGCCGGGGCGTCGGGCATCGGGTGTCCCGATCCCGATCCAGGACGAGGGAGGGAGAGGGGGATCGAGGGGGAGTGGGGTGCGGTAGGTGGCTAGGGTTTCCCCCTCCCGTGGGGATAAGGCAGTGGCGGTTCGGTGGGCTGGGCCAGGCGGGCCGGCCTGGCCTGTGAGCTGGGCCGTCTGGCCCAGTTGGCCGGGGGGGCTTTTACCCCTTTTTTTTCTTTTTTTGTCTTTGTTTGTTTTCTGTTTTTATTTCTTTTGTTTATTTTCCTTTTCTGTTTTATTTAATTTAGGGCAATTAAGTATTTTATAAAATTGTGTCTACTTCACAATAATTACCTATGTAATATTGGGCACCCACCGAACATTTTTTGTTTCAACTTTGAAAACTTTGGTTGTTTTACATATTTTAATTTTCAATTTGAATCGGTTTCGAATCATTGCGAGGTTAGCAACAGTAACCAAAGTGACGTGGCATGATTAGCGTGGGATTACTGTAGCATGATTATCCGGGCGTTACAGCAAGGGCTGCCAGACTGGCTTGGCATCAGGTCGGACGTGTAGCTTGTGCTCGGCGAAATCCGTCGGAATACCCGGCATGTCCTTGGGGGACCATGCGAAGATGTCCCGATTCTCACGGAGGAAATCGAAGACTCGCCTTCCTATTTGCTGTCAAGGTTTGCACCTATGACAACGTACCTCTCCGGGTGCTCCGGGTCCAAGGGTATCTTCTTCGTTTCTTTGGCCGGCTTGAACGAGCCCTCAGCTTCTGACTCCTTGGGGTTGGGTGACATTTCCGGCTGCTCGCCTGCCATTGCCACAACCCGGTCAAGGAGCCGCTTCTCCGCTGCGATCATGAGTGACTCGGCCAACCGGCTGCTCTCTGCAGCCCAGGCAGACAACTTCTTGTAGTCTCCTGCTATGGTCAGGATTCCCTTGGAGCTCAGCATCTTCATCTTTAGGTAAGCATAGTGGGGAACTGCCATGAACTTGACCAGGGCAGGCCGGCCAAGTAATGCATGATAAGGGCTCTCAAGGTCCACCACTTCAAACCAGACTGGCTCTCGGCGGAAATGATTTTTGTCCCCGAAGAGGACATCTATCTGACTCTTGCCGATCGGTGAGCAGGAAAGGCCAGGAACTATGCCATGGAAAACAGTCCGGCTGGGCTGAAGATGTCTCTGCTTGATCCCCAACTTCTCCATGGTATCTTTGTACAGAATGTTGATACTGCTGCCGCCATCTATCAGGACTCGGGAGAAGCGAGCAGCTCGCCTCTCTGTGCCAAACGTGGCATCCAATACCAGGGCATAAGAGCCGGGATTTGGCATCACCTCCGGGTGGTCAGCTCGGCTCCAGCTGATGGGCTTCTCAGACCAATGCATGAACTCAGGGGTCTCTGATGCTACTGCATTTACTTCTAGTTGCTGCTGCCGTCTGCTGCGCCTGTCGCCGGCCACGCCGGTGAACACGACATAGGCCCCATGCTCCTCAGGATAATCATCTTGTATGGCGCCGACTGGCCGGGCCGCCGGCTGCTGAGGAGGAGGAGGCGGCAGGCCGGCTGGCGGAGGAGGCTGGAGTCCGTCGCCCTTGGCGATCCTGGTGAGCCAGTGGCACTTCCGAGTGGTGTGATTGGACGGCTTCGCACCGCTATGAAACTTGGAAGGTGCATCAAGAGTCTGCTCGTACGAGAAAGCGGGCAGCCAGTTGGGCTTGCCGCCCTTCTGGCGCTTGGGAGGAGGCGGCCCTTCTGGCTGCTGGTCTTCAACTGTCGCCACCTCCTGGCTCGTGGAAGCCGGCTGCATGGCCTTGCACTTGTTGTCGTTTGGTTGCTGTCGCCGACTGAGGTCACCAGCCGGGGTCCGAGGAGCTTGAGGGGCCACCTTGCCCGACACGTTGACTTGAATCTCCGCCTTCATGGAGGAGTTGGCCGTGGCGTACTTGTCGGCTATGATTAGCAGTTCGTCGAGGGTCGCCGGCTCGTCGCAGAGAAGCTTGTGCTTGAGGAGGGTGCCTTCTCGGCACTTGGCAGTGAAATACTCGATGGCCTGCACCTCGCACACCCTCGCACGAGTTGCGCAACTCGGCCCAACGCGTAAGATAGTCGCGAGTCGACTCGTTGGGGCCTTGGACGCATAAGGAGAGTTGGCGAGGCTTGGGCGACCGCTTGTACGTGCTGGTGAAGTTGCGGGTGAATGCTTCAGTGAAATCAACCCAGCTGTTGATGCTGCGGGGCTTCAGGCTGTTCAACCACGTTCGGGCCGTGCCCTGGAGCATGAGCGGGACGTACTTCACGGTAGCACGCTTGTTGCCATTGGCAATGCTGACGGCTGTGGAGTAGTCGACGAGCCAGTCCTCCGGCTTCACGGAGCCGGTGTACTTGGGTGTGTCTCTCGGGAGGGTGAATCCTTTGGGGAATGGCTCATCTCGGATGCGGGGGCCAAAACAAGGCGGACCCAGCTCATCTTCCTCTTCTAGTGCCAGGGATCGATTGAGGCGATCGATCCGGTGGCGGGCATCGTTTTCTCCGATTCATTCTCGGCGGCCAAGGCGGTCGCCGAGTGATGGGTGATCAACAGGCGGCGGGGAAATGCGCCTGTCCCTGCGGGGAGGAGGAGGCGGACAGTCGTCTCGCCGCCGCACTGCTCTTGGGCGACTGTCTTGGTCGCGCTCGATGGTAATGTGAGTCCGGCTGCGGCTGGCAGCCGGCTCCTTGTCTCTTCCGCCGCGGACGCCACCAGTCGGCGTCCGGGATGTTGCGCCTTGGTCTCGTCGAGGAGGCGGATCGTCGTTTCGCCGGTTGGGCGCTTCAGTCCGGCACCCGGCATCTTGCTGCTCAGCAGCCGCATCGAGGAGCTGCTGAACTCGCTCCGTCATGTGGCGACGCTCGTCGCCCTCAAGCTTGTCTAGTTTGTCCGCTGCCGCCTGGGCAGCTCGTATGTTCTCCGCAGGCGTGGCGTAGACGGGACGATCTGCCCTGAACATGCTGGCGATGGTCGCGCCACGCTGCCGGACCAAGCTAATGCGGCTAGGCCCACTAGGAGCCGGCGTGCCGCCGACGGCACGGTCCATTTCCCACTGGTAGGCCTCCGAAAGGCGTCTCATGCCGGCCAGCCGGTTGGCTCTCTCGACGAGCTGGACGCGGCGCGCTTCCAGCGTCTCAGCGTCGGCGTCTTTCGGGATAGGCGCAGCCAGGTCTTGCATTGCCACCTGCAACGGATCCTGGCCACCTCCGCCAGAGTGCTCGCCGTGGCTGATGACGAGCACCTCCGTGACGGTGCTGCCGCCGCTGTCCGCGCGAGGAAGCGGCTCATCATAGACCACCACGTTGGAGGGGAACGCGTCAAGCGACGCTGTGTCGGAGTCGACCAACATCGGGTCGGTGGAGCCAACCGACTCCAAGTCGGCAGTAGGCTCGCCGGCGACGTGGAGCTGATCGAGGAGGCTCACGAGGCAGCTCTCGGGGCCATCGGTGCCCACATCGGATGCGGGATCGTCGGAGAGGCGAATCTCGCCAACAAGATCGGCGAGGCAGCTGGCCGCGCAGGCGACCTCTGCGCCACGCAGCGCGTCGGTGCAGACGCCGTCTGGCGTGCCGGGCTGGCTGCGCTCGCCAGGAAGGAGCAAGGTTCCCGTCCAGAGCAGGTCTCCGGGAGACGGTGCA
Source organism: Triticum aestivum (assembly GCF_018294505.1). NCBI lineage: Eukaryota > Viridiplantae > Streptophyta > Magnoliopsida > Poales > Poaceae > Triticum > Triticum aestivum. The sequence goes on from NC_057805.1 coordinate 73,154,128, forward strand.
CCTCGCCCCACGGTTGGCGCCAAATGTCGGGGGTTGGGTGCGACATATGCCAAAGGATGGCTTATCATGGTGGGAGCGAGTAGAACGTCGCCGGTGCCTGGAAGCGGGATGAGGGGTAGACACGTACGCTGGCGAACTTTACCCAGGTTCGGGGCTCTCCGTGGAGATAACACCCCTAGTCCTGCTCTGCGGGGTCTCCGCATGATCACTAAGGCACCAGTGGTACAATGGTGCTCCTTGAGCTGTTTGCTAGAGGTGGAACAAGGCAGGCACGCTCTCCCCTCCTCTAGGTATGAGTCTAGTTCTAATAGGTTCCAACCCCTTGCATGGGTGCCCTGGGGGTTTATATAGGCCTACCCCCTAGGGGTACATTGGTAATCTGCCGGGTGTAGGTCCCGGCTGTCAGTGTCTCTGGCCGCCGGCTTCTCCGCCGGCTGCTGGGGCCCGCCGCCTAGTGGGCCCCGCCGACTGGTCCGGTACGGAACCGACAAGCCGCTCCCGCCGCTCGCGGGTCTTGCCAGCTGCTGATTACTGTAGCCCGTGATGCTAATGACGCAGGCTTGGTTGGGGGAGCGTGGCTATAGTCCCGCCGCCTGATGGGAGATTACTGTAGCCACACCGTGTCTCATCTGGTCGATGGCGCACGGGGCCCGAGGGAGGGATAAGCCGCCTGCTGGAAGCCGGCTTTCCTCAGGTCCGGCTGGTCTGGCTTCCTCCGTCTTCAGGGCTCTCTCTGCCTGGTAGGGCCCGCCGCCTGCAAGCCGTACCGACAGGCCGTCGTGGGAACAGGGCTCCGCCTGTCAGGAGTGACGTTTAGGGGGGAGTGGCAACAGTGCCGCGTCGTGCGGAGATCTCCGCCTGTACGGGGCACTGTGGCCACGCCCGACCCTGGATTTGGGGGGATGGGCTACGCTATAGCCACACCCTGTCTTGTCTCCTTGATGAGGGCGCAGACTTTGAGGGCGCCACGGGCCGACTGCTAGGAGCCGGCCTCTCTGGAGGCCGCCCACTAGGAGTCGGCCTGTTGTGACGCCGTCTTCTGGAACTCGGCCGCCTTCTGACAGTCGGCCGTTCGGCCAACCGGCCGCCAGAAGGCGGAGATCTATCTTGACGTCTTGAGGGGCGCAGCCGGCCCCGATGTCTTGAAAGGTTCGGGGGCTCGGGTTAGGCTACCCGTGGCCCATTACTCCGACATCGGTGGTGCTTGCCGATAGTTTGTCAGCGACGCAAACCCTGTCGCAATGTAGTGGTGGGGTGCTGCCCCTCTGTCCAGGTCTAGATCTTCCCACGCGTGGACTGATGCCCCTTCACCGGGCGACCGTGTCGGTGATTTTGGCTTCCATCCGGTCTCATGTTGTGGTGGGGACTCAGAGGTTGGGTGGGAAGTGCTTGCTTCCCTTCTTGGTAGGTGGCATTAGCGTGTTTTGGCGGTGAGTGGTGCGGCTTAGGATGCCAGGATGGCGGGGTACCTGGCAGCTCTCTGGCAGGCTCCATGGTAGTAGTGGTGGCTTTGCCTCTTGGTCGTGTGCGCGGCAAGGGGCCAAGCGACGGGTGGCTCTGTCTCGTTCTCTTTCGCCTGAAATGGCGACACTCAAATCTGATTCGGATGTGCTGGACTTCGTCGCAGCGGTGACGAAGGTGCTTTGGCGTTGGCACCGACGACACCCATGCATGGGTGCCGCTTCGAGGATGTCGTCGTGGATCTTCCGAGCTATGGGTGAAAATCCTTGTCGGACAGACTCGACAGAGGTGATGCTTCACGTCGTTACCCTCTTCGGGTGCTGTTGTGGAGCTCAGGGGCTGTCGGTTGGCTCGTGACTGTTTATTCAATTTTTTCCCTATGTGCTTGTTTGGCGGCGTCTTTGTCTCGTTTTAATGGCTCCATTCATCTTTTCCGGTGCGATTTCTATTGTTCGATGTTCTTGATTCATTTTTTAGGGCTTCCTTACTACTACTATGTTTCGTCTGGCCGTGAACTTTGATTGCTGCTTTTATATATAAAGCACGACAAAAGCCTAGTTTGAAAGTATAGATAGAAGTAGTGGATTATGATCCCACCCACCGTTGGTTCATATTCTTGTGCTCAATTACCCCCACTATTCAAAATACCAATCTAAGGAAAGGTCTTAGGACTTACACTTGAAATGATAAGGTTATGCCCACGCTCTTGATGACGATGGTGCAATCACATGATGGAAGCAATTTTTCATATATATCCACACCTGAAAAAGGGGCAAGAAACAACAAAAACAGCAGAGGAATACAATACGAGAGAGGGAAGTTGTTAGTAGCTAGGTCCACAGATTAAATAGCATTTGATGCAGCAACTGTCAGCTATGCTTGTGTCGTCTCGACTCTTTAATTAGACCGCTACTCGCCTGGTACATCAACCAGTGTCATCTAGAAGGTAGAATGATTTGCAGTACTTTTGAACCAAACAAATGAAAATTTGCAAATGCTCCCGATAGAAGCAAAAACTTGCTACTGCTTGTACTTGATTTGTACTTCCTCAGTAAAATAATCATCTAAACGCTTTTATATTAGTTTACAGAGGGAGTACTTCCTTTGTCAATGAACATCGGGTGCCTACCTTGAAATAGTAAAATGGAGTGCCGAAACAGCATCGCGTTGCTGAATTTGTTCTACCCCGTATTAGTTAACTACCGGTAGATGGTCGCGTAACGCGTATGATCATTGCGTCACTCTACGCTGGAGACTTTGCGCATACCGATCAGTTATTTAAAAGACACCGAATATATACATTAAGCATGTGAGCCCACACCAGGAGCTAGCTTAATTAGCCGCGTATTATAGTGACCTGCTAACCTTTTCTTAGTGACCTACCTAGGCTAGAACGCAGTCCTTGTCATTCCATCAAAAGAAATGCTTGATAAGACCCGCGTGCATGTGGTGATATGACCACACATTGAATAGTAATATGCCTTCACAACTGCCAACTGCCCAATTGTATGGGTTTCACCAAAAGATCCGGTATAGACTTGGGACTCCTCTTCGTCATTAAGGCCAACTCCACTGCGTGACCCCATCTTGTCCGCCCCCGTCCATTTGGGGTAAAACGGATGAACCAAACAGTCCAGCGCGCGGGCGCAAACGGACTTTTATCTGTTTTCCGTCCGCTTTCGACCCATCCCCGGCCCAAGTTTGCGCCGCTTTTGGGGTGAAACGGACAGCACGCGGACGTGCAGGCCGTCCGCGCGTGTCCTCCCCTGGCCCGCCCGTCGGTGGCACAGGGGCGCCTTTTTCTATCCACCCCCTCCCTCCCTCCGGCCGCACGCCCTCCATTCTTCTCCACCCTTCCCCACTCTTCCCTCGTCGCCGCCGCTGCCATTGTAGCTGTGCAGCTCGGACGCGCGCTCACCCAGCCCCTTCCCCTCGCGCCCCCGAGCTACCCAACCACGGCCACCTGATTTGCGCACCCGCCGGCCGGATTTGGGGCGGATCCGGTCGGTCTTGAGCTCGCCCGGCTGTGGGAGGCCACGCCGCGCCATGGACTGGCCGGGCACCGGGCCGGAAGGCCCTGGCAGGGCCGCAAGGCCACATGCAGGCAGTGGCTCCTTCTCTAGCCGCTCGGATCTACACCGTCGGTGGTCCGCCGGCAGATACACGAATGGCGGCCGGCCGGGCTCGGTGCTAGCCCAAAAGCTCGTCGGCGCACCGTTGCCGCTCATTAAGTGCGACCACTGCCCAAAGAAGGTTAGTGCGCCGCGTGTCTACAACGCCGGAACATCCCGGATGGGTGTTCATCAAGTGCTTAAACGATGGGGTATGTGCTCTTTTTATCTTCGGTTTGTGCTCTAGATTTGACTAGTTGTGCTAACTTCAAATTTTGTTGTGTAGAATGGATGCAAGTTTTGGTATTGGGAAGAAGAGTACATCGATATATTGATAGAGCGCAATTTAGTAGATGTGCGTGCACTTTTAGCTAGCATAGAGGCTAGAGATGAGACTAGTGCACTTGTTGCTAGAATAGAGGCTAGACACGAGACTAGATGCGAGGAAGCAACATCGACTTCTTTAGACTCGAAGAAGAAAGAAACACGCAAGATGGAGGCGGCTCCTCCACAGATCAACAATGAATGCATCGAGAAGGCACTAATCCAACTTACAGGAGCAGTTATGGAAGTTGGATATCTTCTAAAATGTATTCTTGTGGTTCTTGTTTTCTTTGGTCTTACTTTTCTAGTTAAAATTTGGTGATGTATCCCCATGTACCAAAAAATGAATGAAGAAAAAAGTTAAGGGCTTGCAAAGAAAATGGTATGCGGACAGAATGTGGTCGGGATGCGTCCGTGCGTTGGGCACACGGCCACCGCATCCCAGAAACTGCCCGGACACGACCCCATTGCCCTACCCAAACGGACAAAATCCGGACAAAGCGGACGTCCGTTTGGGGTCGCACGGTGGAGTTGTCCTAAGGCATCTACAGCCGGGCACCTCAAACCCTCCTTAAACGGTCAGGCGGACCGCCCGGTCAATGTCCGGTCACTTTTTTTGATCTAGACGGACGCCTCAAACGGACCTCAAACGCCCGGGCTGACCGGCGCCCGTCATATCCAGCCCAAATATAGGGCGGATATGGGGTGTCCCGGGCGCGTTCACCTGACAAGCCCGGCCCACCACCGATCCCACGGATGTCCCAAAAATCCCTATCGGACTCATCGCTCCGAAACCCTAGCTCAATCACTCTCCTCTCTCACTCTGTCCTCTCCTCTCCCCGCACTGATTTTGATCGAAGCCGGCACAATGTCGAGCTCCGGCAGCCGCTCCGACGACGAGCTGGATCCGGACTATGAGCTTGCCCTCCGCGTCGCCTTGGAGCGGTCCAATGTGGAGACCGGGGGCAGCACTGGATTCGCAGCCTCGCCGCAGCCGCAGCTTCCCCGCGGCACAGCTCAGATGCCGGCGCTGGCCCCTCCTGGCCCGGGGGGAACTCCGACATGCGGCCTACGCAATCCACGCCCCCCCTGCGCTGTCCCCTGACCCCACCGGCTTCTGCTTCCCCTCGTGGGTAGCGGTGGGTGCTTGTGCCCGTCCCGCCGGCCCGGACGCGCACGCCGTAGTCAGAGGTGCGCGCCGCCCGCCATGAGAGGCAGCGGGCAAGGGAGAGGGACGCAGCGGAGAGCTCTGTTCACCGCCGCCATGGGTTACCAGTGGAGCCTGACGAGGACGAGCGGCTCCTCACGTGGGTCTACCGTCGGTTGCTTACGACGGCGGAGACGGACGCTCGGCGGCTCCGCCGGAAGAACGCGAAGGCTCTCCGGCTTGCCATCAAGTAGTCCAAGTGAGAGGCGAAGGAGAAGGCGATGGAGGCGGCTCGGCTGGTCAAGCTCAGGCGCCAGCAGGGCCGGGTCGTCCAGCGCCTCAAGGGCCTTGTCATCGTCTCCTCCTCGTCCGACGACCACGACTCCTTGTCCTACGAATCAGACGATCCTCCACCAGCCGCCGACAGCTACAACTATGCCGACGACCAGAAGGGGAAAGGGCCGGCCCGAAAGTGGTAAATTTCAATTTCATTTCAAGTTTTAGATGTAGTATAAAGTTGTCCGCCATTTATGTGAACTTTGGTGGACCTTTGAACAACCATTGATGATCCTTTTGTGAACTATTGTGCTATCCTATGTCTGATTCTATGTCCGGTCAGATGATCTACGTAGTTTTATCGACGTTGCATGATTTAGTATGGATATAGGGATTCGGATATGAGATACATGGATGTGGATGACACGATTTGAGGAGTGCCCGGTTAGTGTCCGCTGACGCGCACGAGCGCGTCCGCGGGCGTTTGAGGGGCCGGATTTGCCAAGTTTGACTGTAGATGCTCTTAGAACTGTAGCCTCTTGGCATCTCGAACGCTGACCCCAAATTTCTCTATATATATGTTCGTTTTTATGTTTGGACGTGGTATATGGATGTAGCGACCAGACCTCAAATAGTCTGATCTACCGTGCGCCAGTGTCATCCCTGGATCAGTAATGCTGACACGCACAGTACAAATGGAGGATTTATAATAGAGTAGCAATCACACACTTATTACATCGAGTATCTCAAGAGAGAAATAAGTATGAAAAATATGGCTTAAGGCCATCTAAATACGATAACAACGGAAGACTTGGAAGATAACTGAGTCCATCAACTCCAACAGCATCACTGAGTATAAGACCACGACCTAAGGCACCTTACTCGTCGTCTGAAAAGTCTGCAACATGAAACGTTGCAGCCCGAAAACGGGTCAGCACATGGAATATGCTGGCAATGTAACACATAGAGAGTAATGAACAAAATAATGCTATACTACATGCATATATGGCTGGTAGAAGGCTCTATGGTTACAGTTTTGCGAAAAGCCAATTTTTCCCTACTGCAAAGAAATAAATTTTATTTAACTATCATGGTGGTTGTTAAACATTGAGATGGTTGGCAGCATCTCAATCCCAATTAAGTATCATCATTAACCCAACAAAATTAATTAAAGTAACATGATGAGATTCATAGGATAATCCAAGTACTAGATACTCAAGATGTCCATAACCGGGGACACGGCTAACCATGATTAGTTTATACACTCTACAGAGGTTTGTGCACTTTTCCCCACAAGACTCGATCGCCTCCGCTTGTTTGTCGCACTACATGATGTTTGAGAAACGGATGACCGAGACACAGTCTTTCAAAAGTGTTTGCACCTTACGAATGGGTAGACCGTTACACCTACTTTCCCCTACATCTGCTAGTCTACCACTGTAAGAGTTCACACAACTTAGTCAACTATGCTAGAGCCCATAATAGCTTGCGGCTGCACACGGAAGTTTCTAGCATGAATAATCTCATGATCCCTTTGAACCTGGGTGGCGGTCCAAAAAAAAGGCAATCCTGGAATACCCAGGTACCTCAATCCACCCAGATGTGAGTTTTAGTTGCCACATTAAGGTTAACCATTAATTAACAATCTCACATCTGTCATGGTAACACTCAAACCCAATCCACATCTACTAGCATAGCATAGCAATATAAGCAAACATAGAAGTAACTCCCAAGGGTTTGATAATAAACAGGTAATAGGTACTACCTCAACTACTTCCCAATACCCACAATTTAATTAGATCCTAATCATGCAATGTTTGAGGATTGGTCTAATGCAATAAAACTGGGTAGTAAAAGAAGTATGATCAAAGTGTTACTCGCCTTGCGGATGATCCGTCAAACCTAGAGATTCGAAGTAGCAAGCGGCGCACTCCGGGTACTCTATCGCAAACAAACAAGCATACAATAAGCACTCATCAAATACATAGGTAAAACTCAAATAAAAGATCTAACCAGAAAGTTCAACTTCAGAACTCCGGTTTGCAAAAAGAAACAAATCGAACGAAGCAACAAAAGTCAAACGGCGAAAGAAACAAGCTTCATTTACTAATCTGAATCTAGGTCAAATTTTACAGTAGCAAAAACTCATTTGAATAGGTTAAACGGAAAGAGAATTTGGAGACGAAACTCTAGGCGCTTGAATCGCCTGATTCCTATAAATGAGGTAAAAGATATACCAGAACGAAAATCTGATCAGAAATCGCGATCTGGAATAATCGCGGAAATTCCGACGAAAAAGAAAACTGACGAACAGTTAAACGAACGGATGTTCGTTAGCTGCGACAAACCGATGAACACGTTCGTTAAAACGAACGGATCGGTGAACGTTCACTAACTAACTAAACCAAAAAAAATAAACCGATCTATTAAAATAAACCTAGGGTTCGAAAAAAAACCGAGGCATTTTTTTTTAAATCGGACGGCGGACGGCGGCGGCGGCTAACCTCCGGCGAGGCTCGGGACGGGCTTCGGCGGGGTCTGGACGGGGGCGGCGGGGTGCGGGCGTTGTTGGCTTCGACGAGGGGAGACGAACGGGGCGGCGGGCGGCGGCGTTCGGGAACTCCGACGGCTCCTCCTTCGGCGGCGGGGTCGGCTTCTTCAGGCAGCTCCTGGCGGC